>NC_089817.1:6096918-6176918 GCF_029633855.1 Hoplias malabaricus
TCAGGGTGACTGTCTGTGAGGAGTGTGGTGTGTTCTCCCCGTGTCCGTGTGGGTTTCCTCCGGGTGACTGTCTGTGAGGAGTATGGTGTGTTCTCTCTGTTCCTGCGTGGGTTTCCTCCGGGTGACTGTCTGTGAGGAGTGTGGTGTGTTCTCTCTGTGTCCGCGTGGGTTTCCTCCGGGTGACTGTCTGTGAGGAGTGTGGTGTGTTCTCCCCGTGTCCGCGTGGGTTTCCTCCGGGTGACTGTCTGTGAGGAGTGTGGTGTGTTCTCCAGGTGCTCCGGTTTCCTCCCACGGTCCAAAAACACACGTTGGTAGGTGGATTGGCGACTCAAAAGTGTCCGTAGGTGTGAATGTGTGTGTGAGTGTGTGTGTTGCACTGTGAAGGACTGGCGCCCCCTCCAGGGTGTATTCCTGCCTCGCGCCCAATGACTCCAGGTAGGCTCTGGACCCACCGTGACCCTGAACTGGATAAGGGTTACAGATAATGAATGAATGAATGACTACATCACCATCCTGGGTGAATATGTGTCAGGTAAAAGTGCACCAGTCAAGTTCATGCCAATCGCTTTAACAATGCATTGTGACTGGATTCATCTCAATGAAAACACATGACATTAGATGTACAAGTCCTACCTTGTTTATGAATGATCTTTAATGCTATTTCATTGGACAACACACTAGATTTTGATACATTTATGACATTTTAACTTGTTAAAAATATACAACAAAAACAAAAGCTGCACTGTTTGCATTGTTTATGATTCACTTTCAGAAGGAAGTCACGACAGTTAAGAGACAGGGAAGGAGCTACATATGTATTTTGTTTACAAACCTATTGCTTTTTGGTTGTTGCTGGATATTTATCGCTTCAGACAATAAATGAGTGATTTACAGGATTTTTAAATGTAAATATTCTTTAAAATATTGTGGAAAAACCTGCCTTGTGACACTAGAATCATCAATTGAACTCATAAATGCGCAGAGTGTATCTTAATCTGATTTGCAGTTACTTCAGAGCCAAACTGGCCAAGGGACTGACCCCTCTGGGCGATTTAAAAACGTTCAAATAGTGATCTCAATATAAAATGATTACTCTTTCAGCCTTACTCAGACAGCCATGCTCTTCGGAACACGTTCCTGACCTCTTTTTAATGAAATCCGAAAGCAGTCCGTATCATCGGGGCTCCTCAAACATGGAGAACATCGACAATCCGCTCAAAAGTGGATGTGGAGACAATCATCACATAATTTCAACTAACATTTCGTAACCAGGGTGAGCTGAGAGTTAACTCCAGTTCAAGCGGTTTTACTATGGGATGGAGCACGCCGCCGTCTGTATACACTGTCTGCAGTACCCAGCGCCGAGCATGCGGAGAGAAGAAAGGTCTCCCAACATTCCACATGTCCTGTACATATATACAACATTAAACAAAGCTAAAAGGTCGTTCATATCAAAGCCTAAGTGCTGAGGCTAAGCCTGCTATCATTCATAGAGTTATGTGCTGTTGTCAAGACCTCACTGACCCCCGAGGGATCGTCACAACATTCTCATTGCTACAGACGTAGTGGTGGTGGTGTGTTGATCAGACACAGCAGTGCTGTTGGAGTTATTAAACACTCCTACCCCTTTGGTCCACCCTGTAGAAGTCAGAGAAAGTAGCTCATCGGTTGCTGCAGAGTTAGAGCTGGTTGTCTTCTAGTCCTTCATCGGTGGACAGTACACATTGGTTGGTGAACTGTACTCAGTCCAGCAGTGTGACTGAGGCAACACTAGCAGGAAAATCCCCCTCAGAGCATAAGCGTGAAACCACAAGACTCGAAAGTGAAAACACACTCCACCTCTGATCAACGCCTGAGCAAAACAAACTGCACTTTTTAGTTCTACACTTATAAATCGTAGTTAATTTGCTCTGCACATCTCACCCCCCAAAACCACACCCTACCCCACATCGGTGGTAGAATGTACAATGGTAGAATCTATAATGGTAGAACTACAAAGTGCACCTACGATCATTGGAGCTGATCAAAAGTCCAATGAGGAGGCTATTTTAATGTTTTGCCTCATGACTTATGTAAATAAATGTGTGTTTCCATTTAAAGGCGAAATATTTAGCCTAAGAACGTATGAAGAGTACCGTCTGTGTTTTTGTTTCATGAAAGCAACCTATTTTAAACCAACGGAACTTTTGAAAATGATCAGCTTACATTTTTCCACAAATCTAATCAAATAAGTGTCTTTCCTTCAAAAACAAACACATTATTTCTTGTGTTCCTTTCCCGCTGCCCACTTAAAGAATCAAACACACCAACAAACCTACTTTCCGCTGTTGTATTCCCCTCCTTCTCCTCCTCGCGTCTTCCAGGGGGATGAGAGGTGTTCTGGACCTGGAAGACAGAACAGAGTATTATTAGGGCACCACATAGAAATGCACTAATTTGGAGAAAAACAAAAAACAATTCGATTGTTTCTTGCAGAACTGTCAGTAAACAGTAGCAGTAAAACCCACCAATAAAACACAGCCAACAATGGGTTAATCGTCAATTGAAACCATGTTAAAAAGAGTCTTGACTTCACACTGCAATGAAACAAACACCTTACACAATGGATCACTCAGACACTTTTGTTGTAGTTGTTGGGAACTGTGACTTTTAGCCTCACGTGTAGCTACACGCTGGTCTACGGCGCCCATACAACCTGCGTGTGCTTCGTACAGAGTGCAGTCTCTAATGTGATATGTCAAGTGACTTCAGTGAGCTAAATGAAGTGTGTAAAACCAGGGCAGCACCATAACCAAGAAAAACCCCCTGTATTCAAATATTTATCCTGTAAAACGCACTACCCTCAAAATAAAGAAATAGCTGAGGCTGCCTGACTGGAGCAGGATAAACAAGCCGTTAATGGTGATTTTGATAAGTGTAAACAACTTCAGCCTCCGCCAAACACCTCGGTAAATCTGCACAGTTGTAGCAGGCAACTTCACGTATTTAATAGTGGTGTAAATCTCTGATACAGTGCTTTATGAAATTAAGTTTGATTAAGTTATTGTAGCACAGCAGTGCCATGCAGACAATAGAAACAACCCCTAGCTTTAAATTTGAGTGTGTTAATCCGGTCAGAACATAAGCGTGTGATTTCTCCGGGTCCTTATTATAATGCATTCCAACATTTCACCACCTTATGACAGATGCATTTTTACAGCTTTAGTTTATCGTCCAATCCCCAGGCCTCTGAGAGCTGGTTAATGGCAGAAGCAGATCGCTTTAGACTGATCAGCGTGGGCTGCCTGCCTTTCTGCGGTAAACTGCGTGTGCTGCACACGCTGAATCACAAGCGACACGACTGCTCTGTATCCATCACTACATCATCAGCACAAACTCCCACAGATAACACACACACAAACACACGTAAACACACTCCCTGACCCCGCTGTGGTGAGGAGGCACGTACACGGCCCTGGGCGAGGTCGTGCGTGGGCAGAAGGGCTCAGAGTCTAACTGGATGAAAGGAGGATGCGGATTTGTTGTAATATGTTTAACGGTAATACACAGGTTGTGGTTTTGTTTCTGAGAGAACGTCACGCCGTCCCCTATCACACGTGTCTCTACATTCAACACGGACTCCACTTCCCAGAATCCTCAGGAGGCGTCATGAGGAGTAGATTGACAGCCACCACGCCAATCAGAGAGAGAGGACGAGGTTCATCTCCAGTGCACTACTCTGCTGCACCTGTGGAAGTGTTTTGTTGCATAGCGTTACCTGGAAGTGCATCACACCAAGTGTCAAGCCATCGTTAGCTTAGCATTTTGTCTTGTTTGCGCTACGACTTCCTGCTACTTGATCTTTTGACCCGGTTTCTCGGGTTCTTATTTATTTATTGCTCTTTCTATTAAACGTCTTGCTCCCACATTTTTCTGCTGACAGATGAAGATCCAGTCTGTGATTTTCTCAGACACATTGTGTGTTGGGTTTGCGCGGTGGAGGAAATCTGCCATAAAGTATAATTAAGAACAGCACTCTGTGGCAGATTAAATGCCTCTGAGAGGAGAATTACATTTGTATCATACAACCCTCCTAAAGGTTTAAAGTGACAAAGCCTCTGAGCGTTGCTACAGCTACTGTTTAGCAGCATTTACTCTTTCAATTACCGTTCATTTCAACACGTACAAGTCTTCTCTATGGCGGCAGAAGAGCAGAATCTGTGGGACCACATGCTTGTATATAGCTCTGGACGAAACAGGGTCTCTGAGCATTCGAGAGATCCACCAAACATACTCACTGTTACAGACCTGAGCAGATCTCATAAATAATCAATTAGACGCCCCCCTATCAAGCGAAAGCATTCGGTGAATTGATGGAATTGAGAGTAAAACCGGAGCTGGCGGGATGCCAGGCCCTTAGCGGTAGTTTTGGTGGTCTTTACATGGGCTCCATTGTCATAGCAACGACTGTCAGCGTGGCACGTCTGATTGTTTGATGATAAATAAGGCAGTGAAAATTGTTTTCTGCGAGAGGGCGCCGGAGAGTGACGGCGGTACGTCTCTTATCACCGTGATATGGAAATTAATTTGCACCGCAGCACCTGCGTTCATAAGCCACGGGCTTCTTTTCATCCTTTGGGTGGCGTGAAGTAAGGAGCGAGACAAAAAGGCGAGGGGTGAAAAGAGTGACACAAATGAGGACAGAGCAGAGGGAAGGAAGGGGGTTTCATGGCATCGGTGTTTGGGGAACAAACGCATGAAGAGTGGCAGACGATGGAAAACAAACATGCTCCATTTTTCCTCCTGACTTTGGAGTTCAAATATATGCACACAAACAAACCGGCTGGCTACAGCGACAAACCGGCCGGGCAAGGGGCCCACTTTTAGAGTTATGAGGTGTGGAAAATATTGAGGGTGTCAAGTAAGGTCATGGAAGCCAATCCAGACGCTGTAGTGACCTGGAAAGAAAGAACTGGAAATGAGATACTTCAGGCTGTGAAAGCATCTCCTGCTATTGGTCTTGATGCTAAACATTGATCTTACGGCACTAAAACAGCAGCATTTCCAGCACTGTAATCAATAAACAGTGCTCCGACCGAGCTGTCAATAATGATGCTTTTATGGAAGTTATCGTGCAACATGGAGTCTAATCAAACTTGTCAATAAAGACAGTCTTGAGAATAGTGCAGACACAGGGAGAACAAACCTCACTCCTCACAGACAGTCACCCGGAGGAAACCCACGCAGACACAGAGAGAACACACCACACTCCTTACAGACAGTCACCCAGAGGAAACCCACGCAGACACAGGGAGAACACACCACACTCCTCACAGACAGTCACCGGAGGAAATCCACGCAGACACAGAGAGAACACACCACACTCCTCACAGACAGTCACCCGGAGGAAACCTACGCAGACACAGAGAGAACACACCACACTCCTTACAGACAGTCACCCGGAGGAAACCCACGCAGACACAGGGAGAACACACCACACTCCTCACAGACAGTCACCCGGAGCGGGAATTGAACCCACAACCTCCAGGTCCCTGTAGCTGTGTGACTGCGACACGACCTGCTGCGCCACTGTGCCGCCCCCACATCAAATGGGCTGAGCTGCACACTGTGCACGATTCTGGACGACTCCCTCCAGAACATGCCGGTCCAATCAAACCACTTTCTGGTGGATATATTATTTTGTCTGTAGCTAAAATAATTCATCAGAAGAGGAAGCGAACAGAACAGATAACAAACATGCAAACTCGGGTGTGCCTGAAGCAGCCATGAATTATAGATTAAATGCTTTGATAATCATGACACCACAACACATTATTAATACATGCATGTTATATACAGTAAGATGCAGGGAGGAGTTATCCATGTGTTGAGGTGTGATCCGCTCTCATTTGGTAGCTGTGGCTGGCCCACTTAGACAGCTATGAGCTATTGTCTTGCGGAAGGGAGCGTGTGCGGCTCATAGAAAGTGAAATTCAATTATCTCTCTCAGACAATCCCTCCCACACATCGCTCCAGTGTGAATAGAGGGAGGATGGCTCATTCTCCAGCTGAGAATAGCTCCACTGTAGACCACATGTCCAACAGACGCTTGTTTCTGGACTATAAATTGCTGTTCATAATGTCATAGACTAGGCCCGATCTCCTCTCTGATCATGTCTAGACAAGCAGGGCGGTCCTCCAATCATTATCCGGGAAAAGTCACTTTCCTTGTTTATGCGAGGAGTATCAAAACATCAAAGCACTCATTTAGCAGGCGACACGAGGCTTATTCCGAAGCCAGGGAGAATGTTGAACTTTGCCGTACCGCAAGGCGAATAGATGCCGATGCTAATATTAAACCTGATATATTTTACCAATTATCCAATTTTCCACAAATGAACGGCTTCGGAGTCTTAATGAAATGTAGGATATGCTTTGGTCTAAATACCACAAGGATCAAATCCCACAGCAGTGTTCTCCCCCTGTCTAAACAGCCCTTTGCAGAACGGCTGGTTTAAGTGCCTGTTCTTTTAAATGATAATGATGACTGTCTGTGAGGAGTGTGGTGTGTTCTCCCTGTGTCTGCGTGGGTTCCTCCGGGTGACTGTCTGTGAGGAGTTTGGTGTGTTCTCCCTGTGTCTGCGTGGGTTTCCTCCGGGTGACTGTCTGTGAGGAGTTAGGTGTGTTCTCCCTGTGTCTGCGTGGGTTTCCTCCGGGTGACTGTCTGTGAGGAGTGTGGTGTGTTCTCCCTGTGTCTGCATGGGTTTCCTCCGGGTGACTGTCTGTGAGGAGTTTGGTGTGTTCTCCCTGTGTCTGCGTGGGTTTCCTCCGAGTGACTGTCTGTGAGGAGTGTGGTGTGTTCTCCCTGTGTCTGCGTGGGTTTCCTCCGGGTGACTGTCTGTGAGGAGTTAGGTGTGTTCTCCCTGTGTCTGCGTGGGTTTCCTCCGGGTGACTGTCTGTGAGGAGTGTGGTGTGTTCTCCCTGTGTCTGCATGGGTTTCCTCCGGGTGACTGTCTGTGAGGAGTGTGGTGTGTTCTCCCTGTGTCTGCATGGGTTTCCTCCGGGTGACTGTCTGTGAGGAGTTTGGTGTGTTCTCCCTGTGTCTGCGTGGGTTTCCTCCGAGTGACTGTCTGTGAGGAGTGTGGTGTGTTCTCCCTGTGTCTGCGTGGGTTTCCTCCGGGTGACTGTCTGTGAGGAGTTTGGTGTGTTCTCCCTGTGTCTGCGTGGGTTTCCTCCGGGTGACTGTCTGTGAGGAGTGTGGTGTGTTCTCCCTGTGTCTGCGTGGGTTTCCTCCAGGTGACTGTCTGTGAGGAGTGTGGTGTGTTCTCCCTGTGTCTGCATGGGTTTCCTTCGGGTGACTGTCTGTGAGGAGTGTGGTGTGTTCTCCCTGTGTCTGCATGGGTTTCCTCCGGGTGACTGTCTGTGAGGATTTTGGTGTGTTCTCCCTGTGTCTGCGTGGGTTTCCTCCGGGTGACTGTCTGTGAGGAGTGTGGTGTGTTCTCCCTGTGTCTGCATGGGTTTCCTCCGGGTGACTGTCTGTGAGGAGTTTGGTGTGTTCTCCCTGTGTCTGCATGGGTTTCCTCCAGGTGACTGTCTGTGAGGAGTGTGGTGTGTTCTCCCTGTGTCTGCGTGGGTTTCCTCCGAGTGACTGTCTGTGAGGAGTGTGGTGTGTTCTCCCTGTGTCTGCATGGGTTTCCTCCGGGTGACTGTCTGTGAGGAGTGCCCCTTTAAAGAGGCATGTTGTTGACCTCTGCTAGAATTCATGCAATGAACTCACTGTTTCCACAATAACCTGAAATGAAAATGTTTTAGTTTTCACTGCTGACGCTGCATCTTCAAGGTCAGAAAAATGACAAGCACTTTAGGATTAAACACATGATGTTGAGAGGTGTTTTTCCACATACATACATTTCTCCATACAGAAGGAGGTCATATTTCTAAGAAGCCGAATATCAAACCTGTCTATGTCAGATTCTGCACAAACATCAGTGGATCAGTGGGGGGGGGGCTTTAAAAAAGTGCCTTTATTTGCTGAATAAAAGATAATAATCATATTTCATACTACACATCAGTTACTGTAAAAAAAGAAAAGAGCAGCAGAATATATAGCGTTGAAAAGCTTATGGTCAAAGAGAACAGCTTCCAGTTTGAGTCATTTACATAAAAATGTAACCCCCCATGTAAAACTGATGAGGCTGAGGGATGCAACAGCACTTAATGGATTTATTGAACCTCTGACAAACAGACACAAAACCACTCATTTATGATTCCACACCTGTATTCAATAAAACGGGCTGCTATTTTCTGAGAGGGTGTATGATTGTTTATGTCAGAGCTTCATTAACATTCATTTTCTGTAACTGCTTCATGTTGTTCAGGGTGGGTCCAGAGCCCACCTGGAATCACTGTGCATCAGACAGGATCGCACCCTGGACACGTGTCAGTCAAATCCTAATCTGCATAAGGCGGCTCCACCCATCGAAACCTGCTGTAATCAAGTGTCAGGTTTCCTCAGAGTGAGCGTCTATGGATCTCCATGAAGTTAGGGTTAAACCTGACTTACCGCATACTGCAGCTTCATTCATCAAATATCACGTCCAATCAATCTGCTGCTCAAAGCCACTTTCTGCCCGTCAGCAGTTGGAAAGGTCAGCTGAGCCATTACCACTCAGCACAGGTGCCCTTTCCTCTCTCAGGAACTCTCTTCCACCTACTGCCTTTTTACTGATGCATTGGAGAAGGTTTCAGTACAAGATATCACTGAGAGATAATGCAGTGAGGTGGAGGATTACACTTAACATTCCTGTTTATCCTGTTCACACCGGTCTGATCAGCAGAGATTACAACAAGCAGGTCTACTACTACTACCCCTCCTCACCCAACAAGCAGGTCTACTACTACCCCTCGTCATCCACAACAAGCAGGTCTACTACTACTACCCCTCCTCATCCACAACAAGCAGGTCTACTACTACTACCCCTCCTCATCCACAACAAGCAGGTCTACTACTACTACCCCTCCTCATCCACAACAAGCAGGTCTACTACTACTACCCCTCCTCATCCACAACAAGCAGGTCTACTACTACTACCCCTCCTCATCCACAACAAGCAGGTCTACAACTACTACCCCTCCTCATCCACAACAAGCAGGTCTACTACTACTACCCCTCCTCATCCACGACAAGCAGGTCTACTACTACTACCCCTCCTCATCCACGACAAGCAGGTCTACTACTACTACCCCTCCTCATCCACAACAAGCAGGTCTACTACTACTACCCCTCCTCATCCACAACAAGCAGGTCTACTACTACTACGCCTCCTCATCCACAACAAGCAGGTCTACTACTACTACGCCTCCTCATCCACAACAAGCCGGTCTACTACTACTACGCCTCCTCGCCCACGACAAGCCGGTCTACTACTACTACGCCTCCTCGTCCACGACAAGCCGGTCTACTACTACTACACCTCCTCGTCCACGACAAGCCGGTCTACTACTACTATGCCTCCTCACCCACAACAAGCAGGTCTACTACTACTACGCCTCCTCATCCACAACAAGCAGGTCTACTACTACTACGCCTCCTCATCCACGACAAGCCGGTCTACTACTACTACGCCTCCTCGCCCACGACAAGCCGGTCTACTACTACTACACCTCCTCATCCACGACAAGCCGGTCTACTACTACTACGCCTCCTCGCCCACGACAAGCCGGTCTACTACTACTACGCCTCCTCGCCCACAACAAGCCGGTCTACTACTACTACTACGCCTCCTCGCCCACAACAAACCGGTCTACTACTACTACGCCTCCTCGCCCACGACAAGCCGGTCTACTACTACTACTACGCCTCCTCGCCCACAACAAGCAGGTCTACTACTACTACACCTCCTCATCCACGACAAGCCGGTCTACTACTACTACGCCTCCTCGCCCACGACAAGCCGGTCTACTACTACTACGCCTCCTCGCCCACAACAAGCCGGTCTACTACTACTACTACGCCTCCTCGCCCACAACAAGCCGGTCTACTACTACTACTACGCCTCCTCGCCCACAACAAACCGGTCTACTACTACTACGCCTCCTCGCCCACGACAAGCCGGTCTACTACTACTACTACGCCTCCTCATCCACAACAAGCAGGTCTACTACTACTACGCCTCCTCATCCACGACAAGCCGGTCTACTACTACTACGCCTCCTCGCCCACGACAAGCCGGTCTACTACTACTACACCTCCTCATCCACGACAAGCCGGTCTACTACTACTACGCCTCCTCGCCCACGACAAGCCGGTCTACTACTACTACGCCTCCTCGCCCACAACAAGCCGGTCTACTACTACTACTACGCCTCCTCGCCCACAACAGACCGGTCTACTACTACTACGCCTCCTCGCCCACGACAAGCCGGTCTACTACTACTACTACGCCTCCTCGCCCACAACAAGCAGGTCTACTACTACTATGCCTCCTCGCCCACAACAAGCAGGTCTACTACTACTACGCCTCCTCGCCCACAACAAGCAGGTCTACTACTACTACGCCTCCTCGCCCACAACAAACCGGTCTACTACTACTACGCCTCCTCGCCCACGACAAGCCGGTCTACTACTACTACTACGCCTCCTCGCCCACAACAAGCAGGTCTACTACTACTACTACTACGCCTCCTCGCCCACAACAAGCAGGTCTACTACTACCCCTCCTCATCCACAACAAGCAGGTCTACTACTACTACGCCTCCTCGCCCACAACAAGCCAGTCTACTACTACTACGCCTCCTCGCCCACAACAAGCCGGTCTACTACTACGCCTCCTCGCCCACGACAAGCAGGTCTACTACTACCCCTCCTCATCCACAACAAGCAGGCCTACTACTACTACCCCTCCTCATCCACAACAAGCAGGTCTACTACTACTACCCCTCCTCATCCACAACAAGCAGGTCTACTACTACTACCCCTCCTCATCCACAACAAGCAGGTCTACTACTACTACCCCTCCTCATCCACAACAAGCAGGTCTACTACTACTACCCCTCCTCATCCACAACAAGCAGGTCTACTACTACTACGCCTCCTCATCCACAACAAGCAGGTCTACTACTACTACGCCTCCTCATCCACAACATGCAGGTCTACTACTACTACGCCTCCTCATCCACAACAAGCAGGTCTACTACTACTACGCCTCCTCATCCACAACAAGCAGGTCTACTACTACTACGCCTCCTCGTCCACAACAAGCCGGTCTACTACTACTACACCTCCTCGCCCACGACAAGCCGGTCTACTACTACTACACCTCCTCGTCCACGACAAGCCGGTCTACTACTACTACGCCTCCTCGCCCACGACAAGCAGGTCTACTACTACTACGCCTCCTCATCCACAACAAGCAGGTCTACTACTACTACGCCTCCTCATCCACAACAAGCCGGTCTACTACTACTACGCCTCCTCATCCACAACAAGCTGGTCTACTACTACTACGCCTCCTCGCCCACGACAAGCCGGTCTACTACTACTACACCTCCTCATCCACGACAAGCCGGTCTACTACTACTACGCCTCCTCGCCCACGACAAGCCGGTCTACTACTACTACGCCTCCTCGCCCACAACAAGCCGGTCTACTACTACTACTACGCCTCCTCGCCCACAACAAACCGGTCTACTACTACTACGCCTCCTCGCCCACGACAAGCCGGTCTACTACTACTACCCCTCCTCATCCACGACAAGCAGGTCTATTACTACTACCCCTCCTCATCCACAACAAGCAGGTCTACTACTACTACCCCTCCTCATCCACAACAAGCAGGTCTACTACTACTACCCCTCCTCATCCACAACAAGCAGGTCTACTACTACTACGCCTCCTCATCCACAACATGCAGGTCTACTACTACTACGCCTCCTCATCCACAACAAGCAGGTCTACTACTACTACGCCTCCTCATCCACAACAAGCAGGTCTACTACTACTACGCCTCCTCGTCCACAACAAGCCGGTCTACTACTACTACGCCTCCTCGCCCACGACAAGCCGGTCTACTACTACTACACCTCCTCGTCCACGACAAGCCGGTCTACTACTACTACTACGCCTCCTCGCCCACGACAAGCAGGTCTACTACTACTACGCCTCCTCATCCACAACAAGCAGGTCTACTACTACTACGCCTCCTCATCCACAACAAGCCGGTCTACTACTACTACGCCTCCTCATCCACAACAAGCTGGTCTACTACTACTACGCCTCCTCGCCCACGACAAGCCGGTCTACTACTACTACACCTCCTCATCCACGACAAGCCGGTCTACTACTACTACGCCTCCTCGCCCACGACAAGCCGGTCTACTACTCTTACTACGCCTCCTCGCCCACAACAAACCGGTCTACTACTACTACGCCTCCTCGCCCACGACAAGCCGGTCTACTACTACTACTACGCCTCCTCGCCCACAACAAGCAGGTCTACTACTACTACTACTACGCCTCCTCGCCCACAACAAACCGGTCTACTACTACTACGCCTCCTCGCCCACGACAAGCCGGTCTACTACTACTACTACGCCTCCTCGCCCACAATAAGCAGGTCTACTACTACTACTACTACGCCTCCTCGCCCACAACAAGCAGGTCTACTACTACCCCTCCTCATCCACAACAAGCAGGTCTACTACTACTACGCCTCCTCGCCCACAACAAGCCAGTCTACTACTACTATGCCTCCTCGCCCACAACAAGCCGGTCTACTACTACGCCTCCTCGCCCACGACAAGCAGGCCTACTACTACTACCCCTCCTCATCCACAACAAGCAGGCCTACTACTACTACCCCTCCTCACCCACAACAAGCAGGTCTACTACTACTACGCCTCCTCATTCACAACAAGCAGGTCTACTACTACTACGCCTCCTCGCCCACAACAAGCCAGTCTACTACTACTACGCCTCCTCACCCACAACAAGCCGGTCTACTACTACGCCTCCTCGCCCACGACAAGCAGGTCTACTACTACCCCTCCTCATCCACAACAAGCCGGTCTACTACTACTACTACCCCTCCTCATCCACAACAAGCAGGCCTACTACTACTACCCCTCCTCACCCACAACAAGCAGGCCTACTACTACTACCCCTCCTCACCCACAACAAGCAGGGAGACTGCCCTCTTAAAACAGACCCAAGATGTGCTCACCCTCTGACTGCTTTACCCAGTAGTTAAAGAGTTCACCTATTTTCTGCTCCCAAATACATTTTCCTAAATGTGGATTAGACATGAAACAAGACTAGAACCTACTGAATGTAATTACATTCTGGACAGACCAAGATCAGAAAAGCTTATAAACCACACACACACACGTACACACAGTTTGGCTTTATACAATACCTGTAAATCCTGTAACCCAAAACACAAGGGTTTATTCTCAGTTAAATCCTGAAACCGAATTTAAACTGTTCTAACTGGTTTAGAAAAAAGATAGCACACTCTCTCTCTCACACACACACACACACACACAAACACACACACACATTTTTATTAGACAGATTCTTTAGACATCTGCAACTTAAGGCTTAAGAAAGAAAGCCAGCAGCCTTTGAAGCACGTCACAGCAGAAAGACTGAGAGACTGACAGAGTGAGAGAAGGAGGAGAGAGAGAGAGAGAGAACATCCCAATTAACAACAACCAGCCACTCAGAGACGGATTCAACACAGGAACTGATCACGAATGGAGAGGGTGAAAGAGATTATAAAAAGAAAGGGGTAAGAAAGAAAAAAAGAAAGGGAAGATGGCCATGGAGTGAAGACAAATGGAAGGAAGGTGAGAATTGTGGAACAATCCAGTTAAAACTGTAGAGGCTGCTGGAGGAGTTCAAAGCTGAGTAAATATACACAGCGTACAGCAGTGAGCCTCCGACAGGACGGCCGTGTCCAGACAGGTGCAGACCATTCGGAGTGACATCACTGCTGGGCCACACTGACTACAGGAAGTGAGTGTTAAACACAGTCTAATGAAGGCTCCTAAAGTCCAGAAGTTCCAGACACAGGCTTTGTTTTCTGAAAGTTTACTTTTCCCCACCCATCAGCTCTGAACTAAATATAACAGTGTTCCTGAGGAGCAGGTTACTATTTCTGAGTGAGGTTGGTAGCTGGGCGTAATTACACCTACGTGGCTGTTTGTGATTGGATGAGGAACCTTTATGTCAGCTGCCAGAAAAGGTGGGAATCATGCTCTTATTTCGAGTCCAGCTCCGTTCTCATCCTCACTAACGACCAAAACGAGACGTCTTTCGAGACGGCACCGTCCTCTGGCAGGTTTCATCTGAACTACACAGAACACAGATCAAGCTGAATTCACACAGGACTCTCTCCAAAGACTCTTTAAACTAAGTGCACTCTGTTTAGAGACAAAACAAACAAACAAAAAAAAGACCAGAGTGAAACTCTCTGAGCTTAACATTGTATCTCCATTATTTGTTATTTTTGTTATTATTATTTAAATGTTTTTCAGTTTTTAACATAATTTGAGGTAACCACCTGCTCCACAGATACACAACTGACTCTCCATTACATTCTCCATTGTTGTATTATTTTAATTATTATTATTAATAATGAATAGCATAGATTGGAGTGGGGGCGGCACAGTGGCGCAGCAGGTAGGTGTGGAGGTTGTGGGTTCGAGTCCCGCTCCGGGTGACTGTCTGTGAGGAGTGTGGTGTGTTCTCCCTGTGTCTGTGTGGGTTTCCTCCGGGTGACTGTCTGTGAGGAGTGTGGTGTGTTCTCCCTGTGTCTGCGTGGGTTTCCTCCGGGTGACTGTCTGTGAGGAGTGTGGTGTGTTCTCCCTGTGTCTGCGTGGGTTTCCTCCGGGTGACTGTCTGTGAGGAGTGTGGTGTGTTCTCCCTGTGTCTGCGTGGGTTTCCTCCGGGTGCTCCGGTTTCCTCCCACAGTCCAAAAACACTCGTTGGTAGGTGGATTGGTGACTCAAAAGTGACCGTAGGTGTGAATGTGAGTGAATGTGTGAGTGTGTGTTGCCCTGTGAAGGACCGGTGCCCCCTCCAGGGTGTATTCCTGCCTTGCGCCCAATGATTCCAGGTAGGCTCTGGACCCACCGTGACCCTGAATTGGATAAGGGTTACAGATAATGAATGGATAGATTGGAGTTAGGGCTACATTTACTTGTTTTTTTTTTTTTTATCCTAATAGTAATTTGAAAGAGTGCTAAAATCCATGAGTTTAAATATTATTATCATTGTCCTCTTTATTAAAAGTTGTTCAAATTGTTAAAAGATGTAAACTAATAATCTAATGAAACACGTTGGGTCTAGCACCGTTTTCAGCACTTAACCCTGTGAAAATGTGGACATGCTGCTGTTGGCAATAAAAAAAAGACTGTGAATCGTATAGAAAATAATCACATTTAAAATACAACTGAAATACAACAAAAAAAATTAAAAAAACAGCAATAAAATCATTCAGCCCCAAACTGACCGCCTCAGGCAACTGCAGCATAACGAAGAGGGTGTGTGTTCACGTTAAAGAGGAACTGTGTCCACGGCCTGAAACCACTGCCTTTGCTAAAGAAGTCCTAAAGAGGCTTTTCCCGGTGTTTTAACAGTGTAGCTCCAGGTTGAATGTCTGCCTGTTATCAGGGAGAATAAGGACATCTTATCACTGTTATCAGGGGCTTTCAACCCCAGCCTGGCCTCAGCATTGACTGCCTGTCTCTCTGTTGGGGAGTAATTTGAGTAAATAGACAGACGCTTGAATACGGGGTTATTTGCTGCTAATGACACTGTGAGGCAGTCTGTAAGTGTCTGAGTGTTAAAGTGGAGCCACTCTGAAGGAGGCGTTGAGGAGAAAATGGCTCGAAGATTAGAAGGCTCAAGTGCTTCGAATGGAGCCTCTTATCAAGCCAAAAGGACCAGCGACATTCTCCCATTCAACTTCGCTTTCATTCATGATTCTCCAGGGAAATGAGGGGGATATTCTCCACCTCTCCCCCCTGCCCAGAGCGTTGTTAGTGTTGGAACAGCTCTGTCTGACTAGCTTCATACAGCCAAGCAGCAGAGAGGAGCCATCGCGGGGGAACGCTCGGTATCCATCACAGAAAAAGGTGTTTGTGTGGAGACTGTCAAACGAGACATATTCAGAGCTCCCTAAAGAGTCTGAAAACGCCTTTGGGAACGTCTCAGTCAAAGATCGGTCTTTGGTAAAGAGTCGAATTTCAACCGGTCCTGCCCCAAACACCGGTGTCCTGGTCTATCCTCTCAATAACGGCCATGAAACTCCCCCCGTCAACTATCCTTTCAGAGTAAAGTGAGCAGGGAAGGGGCGGAGCTTATGCTGCACGTGGGCGAAGGTTGCTGATGAACTCCAGGGCTTGTGTTTTTCAGGTTCATTCATATCATTGTCACCCTTCTCATAACTAGTCTGCACCGGGCCGACTCTAAAACAATAAACACTCAATAGCGCAGGAATCCTGGAAAGAGATTAACACCTTCGTGAGATTAAACAAAGCTTAAGTTCTCCTCAGCTCCTTATGAATCAAACCAAACAGTGTAAGGGTTTAACCAAACACACTAACTGTCCGTGCTTGGGCACTGAAACCGATACACAGCCGGTCGAAGGGGGTATTAAGCGGCTTCCTCACGGAGATGCTTCTGTTAGCTTTTTGCAAACATAGCCCCGAGCTGGCCGTGAAAGCACAAATACCAGACCACCACCAAAACAAGTACCGGGCCTGACCATCTCCAGGACCAGCCTGCCACTCCTAATTCATGTCACATTTGACCGAGGGCCTATATATTTACCTTACACTCTGTCCCTCGTCTCCATAGCCCTGCTTGCCTTGTATCATGTTGCAAAACAGCACAGGGCTAGCTTTAGCCAAGACAGGGCAGCAGGCCAAAAAAATACCTTTTAAAAAGAGAGAAAAATCATGATATTAAGCAATGTGAATTAAAAAGGAAAATAAATAAATGAATGAATGAATGAATGAATGAATGAAAGAAAAAAAACAACTATGTAAAGGGCAGTGTGCTGGCTGACCCGGTCTCACAGGGTTTGCCGAGCTGAAGATTAAAGAGAATTAATCCTGGAATGTAGGACACCACTGTCCCTGAGTTTAAAAAGCATGTCACCTTTTCAACAATCCATACACATAGGTGTAATAGGTCTCTTCCTATTGCTGACCAACACACTGACCATGACCTGTATAACACTGTTGCTGACTTGCAAAAATTCTGAACAATGCAATAGAACATGGCGGTAGGGTGGTGCAGCAGGTAGTGTCGCAGTGACACAGCTCCAGGGACAGGTTCAAGTCCCGCTCCGGGTGACTGTCTGTGAGGAGTGTGGTGTGTTCTCTCTGTGTCTGCGTGGGTTTCCTCCGGGTGACTGTCTGTGAGGAGTGTGGTGTGTTCTCTCTGTGTCTGCGTGGGTTTCCTCCCACAGTCCAAAAACACACATTGGTAGGTGGATTGACGACTCAAAAGTGTCCATAGGTGTGTGTGTTGCCCTGTGAAGGACTGGCGCCCCCTCCAGGGTGTATTCCCGCCTTGCGCCCAATGATTCCAGGTAGGCTCTGGACCCACCGCGACCCTGAACTGGATAAGGGTTACAGATAATGAATGAATGAATGAAGCTACACTTCACCTCGCAGAGCACTTGCAGACAGATACACAAGCATCATCTTTGACTCTGAGGTTTCCTTCAGTGTCAGTTGAACGCCCGTCAAAAACACTTTTTCTGAGTGAGGTAACTGTCCTCAGGAAGCATGAGTTCATAGGCTTTGTTCTCGCAAACCTCAATATTACTGTTATACATCTGGAATGCCTGATATTAAGCCTCCACACTTCCTCGTCACAGCGGTCAGATATAGGCACATCTCCGCAGGAAACACTTCAACAATTAATCATTTTTAGACTGAACCCACAATTTTCACGTTGTAATAGCCGCCGTTTTAATTGTATGCATTATTCAGCAGAGTCTTTAAAAATTAAGAGTAGAAATTTTGCCTAATAGCAGCTTTTGAGCTGGAAATCACATTAGATTCCGTGCTGCAAACTAAAAAAACGTATTGGAGGTTTCTGCAAAATTAGAATTTAAGCCTCATTTTAAATAATAATAATAAATGTAAAATTAATAATAAAAATAGACTGGAAATGAGATACTTTCCTTAAATAATTCAGCCCTTGCAGGAAACTACGCCCTGTTTTCTAAACACATCACTCACAGCCCAAACTGGGCCATGCCCAATTATATTTTACTCTCACCCCTCCCCTACCCACCAAACTCTGCAGTTTCCCTAGCGACAGGTGTTAAGGGATGGCAAGATCAGAAACAGGAGCGTCACAGTTCAATGCAACCTGTGTGTGCAGCTGAGGTCCCTGTACAGTCCCAGGACACACACAAACACACACACACTACAAGATGAGGCTCGAAACAGCTGCACTTTCTCTAATCAGCCGAGGCTCTGGCGGTCAGATTCTCTGGGAGTTAAAGCGGATAGATCTTTATCGGGGCCAGGCACAGTACGGGACGCCACTAATAAAGGAGAACGAAACCTACTGCAAATGTGTGACGGCTCTCAAATGAAGCAGGTCATGCATATGCACCTCACACAGACACACACACACACAACCTGGAGGCCAAGGGACCTGACACTGCCCTACCAGCAAAGAGCACGGAGATACCGGAGCTTCTAATCAGCTTATAATTAAGAGCTTACAATCAGTAAGCCACAGTGGCCTGGAGAGCCACAGGAAGTGCTTCTGAAGCCACTAAAGCACTGCAGAGAGAGGGTGTCTAAGGAACAAAGTCTAAACTCTGTGATCCCGAGAATACAGTAAAGTGCAGGTATCCAGAGAGTACAAACACTGTCCTGCTGAGATCTTAGAATACAGTGGAAACACCCAAGGAACCTGAAAGCTGCAGAAATACCGCAGTTCTACACAAGTCCAGAAATCCAATCGACATACAGTGATGCTGAACTGTACAGAGTTGTCTCATCACATGTCTGAAAACACCCTTAATGCCTTGGTCATTTGAATTGAGTGATTTTAAATGTGACCTAGAGATTCACAGGCTGAATACTGTCCATAGAAAAACATATGAAATGATAGATATTCATGTGCTCACACACTGTTGTTTTTCTTGGATTGAGATGTTCTCCCTGTGTCTGCGTGGGTTTCCTCCGGGTGACTGTCTGTTAGGAGTGTGGTGTGTTCTCCCTGTGTCTGCTTGGGTTTCCTCCGGGTGACTGTGTGTGAGGAGTGTGGTGTGTTCTCCCTGTGTCTGTGTGGGTTTCCTCTGGGTGACTGTGTGTGAGGAGTGTGGTGTGTTCTCCCTGTGTCTGTGTGGGTTTCCTCTGGGTGACTGTGTGTGAGGAGTGTGGTGTGTTCTCCCTGTGTCTGCGTGGGTTTCCGCCGGGTGACTGTCTGTGAGGAGTGTGGTGTGTTCTCCCTGTGTCTGCGTGGGTTTCCTCCGGGTGACTGTCTGTGAGGAGTGTGGTGTGTTCTCCCTGTGTCTGCTTGGGTTTCCTCCGGGTGACTGTGTGTGAGGAGTGTGGTGTGTTCTCCCTGTGTCTGTGTGGGTTTCCTCTGGGTGACTGTGTGTGAGGAGTGTGGTGTGTTCTCCCTGTGTCTGTGTGGGTTTCCTCTGGGTGACTGTGTGTGAGGAGTGTGGTGTGTTCTCCCTGTGTCTGCGTGGGTTTCCGCCGGGTGACTGTCTGTGAGGAGTGTGGTGTTTTCTCCTTGTGTCTGTGTGAGTTTTCTCCGGTTTCCTCCCACAGTCCAAAAACACACGTTGGTAGGTGGATTGGCGACTCCAAAGTGTCCATAGGTGTAAGTGAATGTGTGTGTATTCCCGCCTTGCGCTCAATGATTCCAGGTAGGCTCTGGACCCACCGCGACCCTGAACTGGATAAGGGTTACAGATAATGAATGAATTAAATGATTTGATTGATTCAAAATTATTCAATCTGTCTATTGGTCATGGAGAATGATTTATTCATATGATGTTTAAACCATTGACATTTTCTAGTAGTTTATTAGGTTTAAGCTTATTTTGCTTGTTCCATCTGTTTGGGCCATTTTCAGAAAATGATTCTTCATAAAACATAACATAAATGTAATAAAATGATGACTTGTCCTTTTCAAGTCAATGATTATTGCATTTTCTTTTTATTTTACATAACAGACCATCTGCTGAACTGCTGACTTGGCTGTTGCCCTCCCTCCCTCCCTCCCAGAGTGGGGAAGATGTTGTAAGCAACCAGCAGAAATATCATAATGTAATATATATGCATTGACTCTATAGCCATAGAAAAATAAAGGTAGCACAGCTCTATTTCACTGCAGATCCCTTGCGGTTGTGTGAAATCCATGAGGCTGATATATACACGGTGTGAATGCAGTGATCAGAAAGTGTAAATAGGTGCTGAAAACAGGGGGATTGTGGGATGGAGAAGGTGCTGAGTTAAAGCAGGTTGGTTTCTGCAGCACCGCTCAGACACACGTCCCAGGAGACTGCACCATCCTCCACAAACACTGCCGCAAACGCACTCACTGCTGACACAGACAAGTGTGTGTGTGTGTGTGTGTGTGTGTGTGCTGAGAGTAAGAGGCAGACTCCATGTGTGTGTACAGATGCGTGTGTATGTTTGAGAGGACGATGGAAACTTCAGGAGTATGAATGTGTATGCTGGGGTCAAGGATGGATGGACAGACAGATGGGCAAATAACTAGAGAGACAGATGTGTGTCTAAACACAGGGGCAGAGAGAGAGAGAGTGTATGTGACAGACTGATGAAGTAAGGGGTGGGTGGGGGGGGTGTCCCCGCTTGTCACTCATTTTTGGGACTGTGACCCAGTCGGGATTGGTCTGAAAATGCTTCTCGCCGCCGTCTCCAGCCGGATCCCGACAAGATGGCGAACACTTCCTTCTCAGACCGTTTGCTTTGAACCAGCAGTGTGTTTCTCTCATTAAAAGAGAGAGAGAGAGTCAGTCCCAGTCTCTCTCTCGTTGTGGAAGAGCAGGGAATGGCAGCAGACAGGCATCCACAGTCGTCGTCTTGTTCTCCTAATATGTAAAAATAACTCCAACCGAAAGCAAAGTGGGTCAGCCGATTCCCAGGGTGCCACAGAGGCAGCCAGTCATATCGCTACGGCAACAGTACAGAGCACAGCTTATCTTTGCTGTAGGCTACATCCCACAGACCTGCTCACATCCTCCTCTCCTCTTTCTCCTCCCTTTCTCCTCCTCTTCCTTCCCTCTGCTCTTATCACCCTGCTCCCCTGCTGCATCCTGGGACAGGATAAGGCCCTGTACAGAACAAATATTGGGGCCCATTTGCTACATTTTTTATATTTAAGTTTTTAACCATGTGTGGGTTTTACGGTTATTTCGCTTCGTGGGAAGAGAACCGAGCCAAAGCAGCTAAAAACCCGAGCTTCTGCTCCTCGCTCCTCACTGCTGTGTGCTCGGGTTGGGGTGAACCACAGCTCCGTTTCATTTAAAGGAGAACGGTGTCCCCTTTAATTTAAAGCAAAACCAGAACGTTGACTTTTCATTACGTGAATAATTCTGTGAAAAATATAAATATTAAACCAGACACCTATAGGGCCATTACAATTTTTCCAATAAACAATTTCAAAGCTGAGAGTTAAGGTCAATTTGAAAGAGAAGTTTGCCTTAGCTTAGCTCGCTCAGTTTTTACACGCTCCCTCCTGCAGCAGTCTTATTAACACTTCCCAGGTCAACGTGTCCCACTCACCACCAGGGCAACAATCCCGAGGAGCCCGATGTGCCGCTAACCTCAGTGTCCGCGCTCTAATCAACGAGCCGTACCCGCTTTCGCTCGCCTCCTCCGACCATGTCATGGTTGAGCTTGTGAGGGGCCGTATGAGGCTTTAACCTTGGCCTGTAAATAGTAAACAGTAAAAAATAGCAGCAGCTGACCAGCTCTCCAATTGCGTGACATAACAGCACCTTCAGTTGAGGCAGAGACCATGAGCCTGGGCTCTTTCCCAGAATGCACTGCTGTGCGTGCAGGATACAGACAGGTGACTTAACACTGTGAGCTAACAGCACACGCTAATCTCCGACACGGAACGCTAATCAGGAGAGACTGATGTAATCCAACAGGTAGATAATTCACCATCATCTCTCGGATTACACACTACGCGCGCGCGCACACACACACACACACACACACACACACACACACACACACACACACACACTTTACAACCAAAACCTCCTAATGAAGGCTCAAACAAAAATGCCAAATAGCACAAGATACACACAAAGAGATAACATCATATTTGAGAGTAGAAAGAAAATGAGTGAGTGACAGAATATATTAAGAAAGATTTTTTTTTAAAAAATGCAATTTGCGCTCCGGGTGACTGTCTGTGAGGAGTGTGGTGTGTTCTCCCTGTGTCTGCGTGGGTTTCCTCCGGGTGACTGTCTGTGAGGAGTGTGGTGTGTTCTCCCTGTGTCTGCGTGGGTTTCCTCCGGGTGACTGTCTGTGAGGAGTGTGGTGTGTTCTCTCTGTGTCTGTGTGGGTTTCCTCCGGGTGACTGTCTGTGAGGAGTGTGGTGTGTTCTCTCTGTGTCTGCGTGGGTTTCCTCCGGGTGACTGTCTGTGAGGAGTGTGGTGTGTTCTGGCAACCCGTTTGGCTGTTTCTGTACCCGTTTGGAAGCTGTTTGATCGCTCGGGTTTTCCTGTTTAATCGTTTCCATTGTTATTTCTATATTTATATCTGTTTTTATAACCTACTAACCATCCATAGATCTATCTTTTAGATTGTCTCCGCAGGAATATTCATTACAGAGGCACTAAAACTGCCACCGGACCCTGGAGTAACGTTCTTGGTGTAAGTTACTAAAATTCACTAAAAGCGGTAAGTACCTGCAATTCCATGGCTACTACTGGCTGTTTTGCCTGTTCAGAGTGTGGCATGTTTAGTTTAACGCCCTTTTCCACCTCTAGCGATAAATATAGTGGTTGTATTTGTAGTAAGTGTCAGCTAGTTAGCTCTCTGGTGGATAAAGTGGACCAGCTAGAAGTGCGCATCCGGAGCTTATTATTGTTGAGGGATAAACAGCGAGATTCAGTGTTAGCAACTCCGGGTGCCTTAGGGAGAGTTAGCACCCCCACGACTCCGGCGTTAGAGCCCTCACAGCGGGGTGAATGGGTGACGTCTCGGCGTCATAGCCGGAAAGCTAAGGCTGATGCTAACGCTGAGGCCAAAGCTAGCCCACCGGGACACCACGCTCCTCCGATTCGCGTGTCAAACAGGTTTGCCCCGCTCAGCGAAGCACCCGCTGAGGAGCCTGTTAAGAGTGCTCTGGTTATAGGAGACTCTATTGTTCGGCACGTGAAATTAGCTACTCCTTTAGGGGCGCCGGCAGTAACAGTTAGCTGTTTATCGGGAGCCAGAGCGCCGGATATTAGTGGCAACCTTAGACTGTTAGCTAATAGGAGATATTCGAGGGTAGTCATTCATGTAGGGGCCAATGATATTCGTCTGCGGCAGTCTGAGGTAACTAAGGGTAATATTACAGAGGTGATTAAACTGGCCCAGACGATGTCCGATGCTGTAATCTGCTCTGGCCCCATACCAATGCGGCGTGGCGACGAAGCTTACAGCAGACTTTGGGCGTTAAACTGCTGGATGTCCAAGTGGTGTTCCGAAAATCAAGTGGGCTTTATAGACAATTGGTTACGTTTTGAGGGCAAGCCTGGTCTTATAGGTAGGGATGGTATCCACCCCACGCGGGAGGGTGCTGCCTTACTTTCTTGCAGTATAGCACATAGTCTTTTAGTTAGTCGGCAGAGTAGTGTAGATAGCTGCTGACAATCCAGAGCCGGGACCAGGCCGCAGACAGACAGGCTAAACCGACCGTCTGCGAACTGTCTTGAGGCGTCACCCAGGTTCAACTGTATTGAGACTGTGTCTTTCCCCCGAACTAAATGTAAAAGTAGAAAAACAAAATCAGCCTGTTTCAGCAACCTAATCAATATTAAATCATACACAACACCTAGCAGCAACACCTCAGAACTAAAATTTGGGTTACTCAACATAAGATCACTAAACTCAAAAGCACTCATCATAAATGATATTATAAGTGATCATAAATTCAATGTTTTCTGTCTCACGGAAACGTGGGTTAAACCAAATGAATATTTAGCACTAAATGAAGCCACTCCCCTAGGCTATAATTATGCACATAGCCCAAGAATATCAGGCAAAGGAGGTGGAGTACTTTTGCTACAAAGGAGGTGGAGTAATTTTGCTACAAACCTAGCGGTGTGCAATCATAAAGTTATAATTGTAGGAGATTTCAATATCCATTTCGAGAAGGAAAGTGACCCACTAAAAAAGGCATTTACCTCAATCTTAGACTCTATTGGTATTACTCAAAATGTAACAGGGCCTACACACTACTGCAGCCACACTTTAGACTTAGTTCTGACACTAGGTCTTAACATTGACAAAATTAATATCTTACCGCAATCCTCAGCAATCTCCGATCATTACTTAATTTCATATGAGCTACGTTTTATCCATAATCTATGTAAGAACCCTCGCTATTCTACAAGGCGTATAATAAAACCATCTACCGCCCTACAATTTATAGAAAACCTACCAGAACTATCGACCCCAGTTCCAACTCCATCAGACCCAATGGACCTAGATGTACTAACTGACTACCTAGAAAATACCTGTCGATCTACTTTAGAAAAGGTAGCACCACTTAAACATAAAAGTATAAGACAGAAAAAGCTCGCACCATGGTATAACGATAAGACCCGTACTTTAAAACAAACATTACGAAAACTAGAGCGGAAATGGCGATCAACCAAGCTTGAAGTGTTTCATTCTGCCTGGAAGGACAGCCTTATAGAGTATAGAAATGCCCTCACTAAAGCTCGCTCAGCATATCTGGCCTCGCTGATCTCCAATAATAAAAATAATCCGAGAGCACTGTTTAGTGTGTTTTCTAGAATTACAAAAAATCAAGCAGGTTCTGAAAAACTAATTCCAGCAACTCTCACCAGTAAAGATTTTATGGACTTTTTTAATAATAAAATTGAGAATATTAGACAACAAACTCTAGCCACAGGATCAAATCCATCCTGGCTGCCACCTGATGTGAATGAAATAAAACATAATATAACTGTAAAAGAAAGACTTGAAACCTTTTGCCCACTCCCACAATTAGAACTAGAGAAGATTATCACCTCCGCAAACTGTACAACTTGCACACTTGATGCAATTCCCACAAAGTTGCTCAAAGAAGTACTACCAGCTATTATTGATCCTCTTTTAACTATAGTAAACTCATCGCTTAGTCTGGGCCATGTACCCAAAGCTTTTAAACTAGCAGTTATTAAACCTATGATCAAGAAACCAAATCTTGATGCTAGTACACTGTCTAATTACAGGCCTATTTCTAATTTGCCATTTCTGTCTAAGATCTTAGAAAAAGCTGTGGCCCAACAACTTAGTTCATATCTACATAAGAATCATATATATGAAAAATTCCAATCTGGATTCAGGCAACATCATAGTACAGAGACAGCTCTAGTCAAGATAACAAATGATCTTCTTCTTGCCTCTGATCAAGGCCACGTATCCCTGTTGGTGCTTCTTGACCTAAGCGCAGCCTTCGATACAATAGACCACAATATTCTCATAGAAAGGTTAGAAAACATGGTTGGAATCACAGGGACAGCCCTATTATGGTTCAAATCTTACTTAACGGAACGTTATCAATTCGTAAAAGTAAACAATCTAAATTCAAATTATTCTAAAGTAAGATTTGGAATTCCACAAGGCTCTATTTTAGGACCATTATTATTTACATTATACATGTTACCGCTAGGCACAGTTATAAGAAACCATGACATTAACTTTCACTGTTACGCAGACGACACACAATTGTATATTTCAGCCAAGCCCGATGACAAACACAGATTAAAGAAAATAGAGGACTGTGTAAAAGACGTGAAAGGCTGGATGTTGCGTAACTTCCTCCTTCTAAACAGCAACAAAACAGAGGTCCTGCTTTTGGGTCCAAAAGTGACAAGAAATAAATTATCAGATTTAATTTTAGATTTAGCTAACTTTCCAGTTAAACCTGGTTCAGCAGCAAAAAATCTTGGTGTCATAATTGACCCGGATTCATCATTTGATCAACACATAGGTAGTATTACTAGGACAGCTTTTTTACATCTTCGCAATATTGCTAAGATTAGAAATGCCTTATCCCTCCAGGACGCAGAAACATTAGTACATGCCTTTATTACTTCAAGGCTTGACTACTGTAACGCACTACTGTCAGGATGCACCAGCAGCAATTTAAGAAAACTTCAACTAGTTCAAAATGCTGCAGCTAGGGTCCTCACTAAAACTAGAAAATTTGAACATATCAGCCCAGTTTTATCATCACTTCATTGGCTGCCTGTTAAATTCCGCATTGACTACAAAATTTTGTTATTAACATATAAAGCTCTACATGGGCTTGCTCCTGAATATCTTCAAGATACAATTTCCTATTATGAGCCTCCACGTTCACTCAGATCACAGAATACTGGATTTTTAAATGTTCCCAGAATTCAGAAGGCCTCAGCTGGGGGAAGAGCCTTTTCTTATAAAGCCCCCCAACTCTGGAATGATCTTCCAAAAAATGTTCGGGACTCAGACACAGTCGCAATCTTCAAATGTAGGCTAAAAACTCATTTGTTTAGTTTATCATTTGGTAGCTAATGCTCCCCCATAGATAAAGGCGGCAGATCCGGGGGGTCCATGGACACAGGGAATTATAGTATACTGAGACGCTGGTGCTGTCGTCCCGCCGCTTCTCGCGATCACTCAGGTTTGTTGACGGTGGAGCGGAGGGATGCCAGTGTTTCAGGATGCTCCCGTGTCTGTGTGTCCTCCTGGTTCTCTCCTTTTAGTTAATGCTGTCATAGTCAGATCTGCCGGAGTCATTAGCCACACTCTGGAAATTTTCATATTTTCTACTTTACAAACACAAAACAGTTCAAAACTAATTCCATCCCTTTACATCTTTCCGAGTAAACGACTGCCCACCTGTCTGTCTGGACACTGATGGATGACTGTCGAGATCCTCCTCCACGCTTCAGACCAGCTGCCCACGCTCCAGCAACCACCAAGTGCCTTGAAGCTGTCCCTACACTGAAGTTCTCATGGACTACTAACTATCATCACCAGTAGATTGACCAGAGGAGGATGGGTCACCCCTTGTGAGCCTTGGTTCCTCCCAAGGTTTCTTCCTCAGCTGGGGGAGTTTTTCCTTGCCACTGTCGCCCCTGGCTTGCTCACTTGAGGGTTTTACATTTGTCTTTACATTTCATGTCAAATCTTGTCTTACTGGAATTCTGTGAAGCTGCTTTGTGACAACATCAGTTGTGAAAAGCGCTATATAAATAAATTTGATTTGATTTGATTTGATTTGTTCTCCCTGTGTCTGCGTGGGTTTCCTCCGGGTGACTGTCTGTGAGGAGTGTGGTGTGTTCTCCCTGTGTCTGCGTGGGTTTCCTCCGGGTGAATGTCTGTGAGGAGTGTGGTGTGTTCTCCCTGTGTCTGCGTGGGTTTCCTCCGGGTGACTGTCTGTGAGGAGTGTTGTGTGTTCTCTCTGTGTCTGCGTGGGTTTTCTCTGGGTGCTCCGGTTTCCTCCCACAGTCCAAAAACACACGTTGGTAGGTGGATTGGCGACTCCAAAGTGTCCGTAGGTATGAGTGTGTGAGTGAATGTGTGAGTGTGTGTGTGTGTTGCCCTGTGAAGGACTGATGCCCCCTCCAGGGTGTATTCCCACCCAGGTAGGCTCTGGACCCACCGCGACCCTGAACTGGATAAGGGTTACAGATAATGAATGAATGAATAAACTAGATCAGGAAGCCTAAAATAGTCTAAAGTCTCTCTCATGAGCACACACACACACCTCACTCAGCGCTCGACTGTCCTGCAGTTTCTCTGTTTACCTTGACCCAATAACATAACGGCTCTCCGGCTCCATCTCTGCAGAAATGAAGGCAGTGATATTCAGAGAGGGTTTCCTCGCAGCACGGCAGAGACTTCCAATTACACAGCCCTCCACGAGAGCTTAGCAACACCCCGCAGCAGAGAAGAACGAGGCGAGAGAAGCCCCTGTTCACATCCCAACAACGTGTGTGTGGTGGGTTAGTCATTGAGGGTACTTTGCTCAAAGAGACTGAAGTAACAAAAATCAATAACACTATCCTCCTCTTACCACAAACGTGGTGACACAGCTGAGACATGTGTCATCCTCCATTTCCTGCCCTTCACAGTTACATAGTGTGGTTTCTACAGTGCTGAGCCCAGAGCAGCAACCTCAGTGGCTCTATTTTCCCAATTCCAGCTCAGTGAAGCTTCACAATGACGTTGTTTTATGGTAAAAATAATACTTCACGTGGCTTTAATATTAATCCTGATGTACCGAGTACCAAACTCCTCTGCATTCAATATCTACACACACTGTTGCATCCCAAATAATCAGCATAAGAATCTCTGAACTGACCGGTATCTACTAGTTTGCATAACGTCTTCACTTCTCCAACAGTCCTCTCTAACCCCATCTGCTCGTTCTTCCTCT
Organism: Hoplias malabaricus; assembly: GCF_029633855.1. Taxonomy (NCBI): domain Eukaryota; kingdom Metazoa; phylum Chordata; class Actinopteri; order Characiformes; family Erythrinidae; genus Hoplias; species Hoplias malabaricus. Next base: position 6,125,570 of record NC_089817.1, read on the forward strand.
GACACACACTCACACACACTTAATCTCTGTGACTCAAAAGTAATTATCCCACAATTACGTTATGAATATGCTATTAAAGAGTCAGTGTGAATTATGAGTGTTTGATGGAGACTAAGTTGAGATGAAACGCTCCGTCTTTTCCCTCGTTCTCGGCTCATTTGCCGGCCCTTGTTCTCCACATCATTCGTCTTCAGAAACGATACGGCACACAAACATCAAATAATCAATTTCTAATTTGGCGGAGGGGCACAGCAAGACACGCGACTATTTTTTCTGTGTGTGTAGCGCAAGACATGGAGCTGCTGTAAAATGCATGGATGAAAAAAAAAAGAGTAAAGAGTTCCTGACAGGAGGCAGAGGGGGAGGCTGGTGTTTCTCTGGATCTGTGTGTAGTGTTTGTGAGTGGCCAGTCAAAGGGTTGCTGGACCGAGACGGCTACAGAAATGTGGCTTCAGGGATAACTCTAGAGGCATCAAAGGTTAGATCTGTCTACTGTGTACACACTATTCTCTCTCTCCATCTTCTCTGTCCGGTGTATCCTACTCGTCACAGTACGTCCTCTAGCCTAGGCCTGGGCTACATATTGATAGATCAGTGACACAATAAATTACAGTACTCAAATGATCTGGAAAGCTCTGCTCTGTTGTCAAACATCATGAATTTGACTCCTGAGGATGTTGATAACTCAAGAAAACTGTCCTTTTCCATGAGTGAACACAGATCTGGGGTGTTACTGTGGTCTGTGACCTTCTTTGTTCAATACACCACAAGGATCAAACACCACAGCAGCATACTCCCCCTGTCTAAACAGCCCTGATCAGAACGGCCGGTTTCAGCGCCTGTTCAAGTGATTTTTCAAAATACATTCCTTTTAAATTAATCAGAAAACACCAGACCAAACTCAGGTTGCCGTGTTTTCTACGTATTTCCAGACTCATAGGTAACTACTGTGGAAGAGTACTGTGCTCCTTGTTGTGAAAGCATTTTTAAAAGTGGCCGTTCTAGTGCACCGCGTCTGTGAAACACAAGCGTCATGTATCAGTAAACGTCTTTATGTTTCATGATCTTCTATTTTTGCCACATCTCCCCCCAGCAACTAAAGCACAGTTTCTCAGGATCATCTCCTTTTCCCCCTTCCCTCCATCCTTCTCACTCGCTCTTTATGTCTCTTCATCTCTCCCCCCCTCCTGGGATCAGTCTGCTAGACCTTAGCCTTAGCCCCCACCCCGTCTTTCGTCCATCTGCCGCGTCCTGGCTGCCGGAGACAGAGGACACAGCAGTGCCAACAGAGAGAAACCAGGGCAAGGACAACAGCTCTGTTTCAGCTGCAATTTAACACACATCAGGGTCAAACTTCAGGCTGAACCAAGTGGGCCAGACACGATCATACACACACACACACCATAAAACTTTATACATTCAAGCACCTGTGTTTGGTACTTTAAAGAAAATACACATTATATTTGAGGCTTAGGTTTGAAGGTAATCTATTATTTGTTTTATTGAGGATTTTACCAAAAAAGTGCCTCAAAAGATCACTGTTATAATAAATCTCTGGTTCAGGTCGTCACGTGTTGGGGTTTGATTAAATCTGATTCTGATCCCTAAAACAACACTGGACATACTTCAGACAGAAGATGTACTTCACATACATAAGTCCAACTTAAGACTGGTGCATTTCTAAATTTTACTCAAGGTTATACAGGCATCAGATGTAGGTCAGGGGTCATGAATAGCTGGACCAGGGTCCGGATCCAGACCCAGACACTGCCCTATCCGGACCTGGACTTGTAACTGAAACTTTTAAGAGAAAAGAGCGTGATTCTTCTTGTCGTTACGTTTCAGTTTTAGCGCTCCAGACTAATCACACGTTTCTGCATATCACAGGTGAGGCTACTCAGCCAATCAGATCTGTGCATTATGATGAGCGCTGTGACTCAAATGAGAGACAGGGCAGGGCTCCAGTCACTGCCATCCTGGGGCCAGTAAAAATAGTGAAAGGGACGTAATAAAAGCTCTTTTGGGACGACAGGGTTGTGTGAGGTAAAACCAGAAACTTTAATAAGAAGGGAACTATTACAGGTTGAGATATTCTCATAACGCTGAACATGGATTCTGTTTACGGATAAAGTCCTGTCCCTCAGCAATAAGAGCCAATCAGCTTGTTGTTAACAGGTAAAGCCCCGCCCTCCAGCAATAAGAGCCAATCAGCTTGTTGTTAACAGGTAAAGCCCCGCCCTCCAGCAATAAGAGCCAATCAGCTTGTTGTTAACAGGTAAAGCCCCGCCCTCCAGCAATAAGAGCCAATCAGCTTGTTGTTAACAGGTAAAGCCCCGTCCTCCAGCAATAAGAGCCAATCAGCTTGTTGTTAACAGGTAAAGCCCCACCCTCCAGCAATAAGAGCCAATCAGCTTGTTGTTAACAGAAAAAGTCCCGCCCTCCCGCAATAAGAGCCAATCAGCTTGCTTTTAAAGGACAAAGTCCCGCCCTCCCGCAATAAGAGCCAATCAGCTTGCTTTTAAAGGACAAAGTCCTGCCCTCCAGCAATAAGAGCCAATCAGCTTGTTGTTAACAGGTAAAGCCCCACCCTCCAGCAATAAGAGCCAATCAGCTTGCTTTTAAAGGACAAAGTCCTGCCCTCCAGCAATAAGAGCCAATCAGCTTGTTGTTAACAGAAAAAGTCCCGCCCTCCCGCAATAAGAGCCAATCAGCTTGCTTTTAAAGGACAAAGTCCTGCCCTCCAGCAATAATAGCCAATCAGCTTGTTGTTAACAGGTAAAGCCCCACCCTCCAGCAATAAGAGCCAATCAGCTTGTTGTTAACAGGTAAAGCCCCGCCCTCCAGCAATAAGAGCCAATCAGCTTGTTGTTAACAGGTAAAGCCCCGCCCTCCAGCAATAAGAGCCAATCAGCTTGTTGTTAACAGGTAAAGCCCCGCCCTCCAGCAATAAGAGCCAATCAGCTTGTTGTTAACAGGTAAAGCCCCGTCCTCCAGCAATAAGAGCCAATCAGCTTGTTGTTAACAGGTAAAGCCCTGCCCTCCAGCAATAAGAGCCAATCAGCTTGTTGTTAACAGGTAAAGCCCCGCCCTCCAGCAATAAGAGCCAATCAGCTTGTTGTTAACAGGTAAAGCCCCGCCCTCCAGCAATAAGAGCCAATCAGCTTGTTGTTAACAGGTAAAGCCCCGCCCTCCAGCAATAAGAGCCAATCAGCTTGTTGTTAACAGAAAAAGTCCCGCCCTCCAGCAATAAGAGCCAATCAGCTTGCTTTTAAAGGACAAGGTCCCGCCCTCCCGCAATAAGAGCCAATCAGCTTGCTTTTAAAGGACAAAGTCCTGCCCTCCAGCAATAAGAGCCAATCAGCTTGTTGTTAACAGAAAAAGTCCCGCCCTCCCGCAATAAGAGCCAATCAGCTTGCTTTTAAAGGACAAAGTCCTGCCCTCCAGCAATAATAGCCAATCAGCTTGTTGTTAACAGGTAAAGCCCCACCCTCCAGCAATAAGAGCCAATCAGCTTGTTGTTAACAGGTAAAGCCCCGCCCTCCAGCAATAAGAGCCAATCAGCTTGTTGTTAACAGGTAAAGCCCCGCCCTCCAGCAATAAGAGCCAATCAGCTTGTTGTTAACAGGTAAAGCCCCGCCCTCCAGCAATAAGAGCCAATCAGCTTGTTGTTAACAGGTAAAGCCCCGTCCTCCAGCAATAAGAGCCAATCAGCTTGTTGTTAACAGGTAAAGCCCTGCCCTCCAGCAATAAGAGCCAATCAGCTTGTTGTTAACAGGTAAAGCCCCGCCCTCCAGCAATAAGAGCCAATCAGCTTGTTGTTAACAGGTAAAGCCCCGCCCTCCAGCAATAAGAGCCAATCAGCTTGTTGTTAACAGGTAAAGCCCCGCCCTCCAGCAATAAGAGCCAATCAGCTTGTTGTTAACAGAAAAAGTCCCGCCCTCCCGCAATAAGAGCCAATCAGCTTGCTTTTAAAGGACAAGGTCCCGCCCTCCCGCAATAAGAGCCAATCAGCTTGCTTTTAAAGGACAAAGTCCTGCCCTCCAGCAATAAGAGCCAATCAGCTTGTTGTTAACAGGTAAAGCCCCACCCTCCAGCAATAAGAGCCAATCAGCTTGCTTTTAAAGGACAAAGTCCTGCCCTCCAGCAATAAGAGCCAATCAGCTTGTTGTTAACAGAAAAAGTCCCGCCCTCCCGCAATAAGAGCCAATCAGCTTGCTTTTAAAGGACAAAGTCCTGCCCTCCAGCAATAATAGCCAATCAGCTTGTTGTTAACAGGTAAAGCCCCACCCTCCAGCAATAAGAGCCAATCAGCTTGTTGTTAACAGATAAAGTCCAGCCCTCCCGCAATAAGAGCCAATCAGCTTGTTGTTAACAGAAAAAGTCCCGCCCTCCCGCAATAAGAGCCAATCAGCTTGCTTTTAAAGGACAAAGTCCTGCCCTCCAGCAATAAGAGCCAATCAGCTTGTTGTTAACAGGTAAAGCCCTGCCCTCCAGCAATAAGAGCCAATCAGCTTGTTGTTAACAGGTAAAGCCCCGCCCTCCAGCAATAAGAGCCAATCAGCTTGTTGTTAACAGGTAAAGCCCCGCCCTCCAGCAATAAGAGCCAATCAGCTTGTTGTTAACAGGTAAAGCCCCGCCCTCCAGCAATAAGAGCCAATCAGCTTGCTTTTAAAGGACAAAGTCCTGCCCTCCAGCAATAAGAGCCAATCAGCTTGTTGTTAACAGGTAAAGCCCCACCCTCCAGCAATAAGAGCCAATCAGCTTGCTTTTAAAGGACAAAGTCCTGCCCTCCAGCAATAAGAGCCAATCAGCTTGTTGTTAACAGAAAAAGTCCCGCCCTCCAGCAATAAGAGCCAATCAGCTTGTTGTTAACAGGTAAAGCCCCGCCCTCCAGCAATAAGAGCCAATCAGCTTGTTGTTAACAGGTAAAGCCCCGCCCTCCAGCAATAAAAGCCAATCAGCTTGTTGTTAACAGGTAAAGCCCCGTCCTCCAGCAATAAGAGCCAATCAGCTTGTTGTTAACAGGTAAAGCCCTGCCCTCCAGCAATAAGAGCCAATCAGCTTGTTGTTAACAGGTAAAGCCCCGCCCTCCAGCAATAAGAGCCAATCAGCTTGTTGTTAACAGGTAAAGCCCCGCCCTCCAGCAATAAGAGCCAATCAGCTTGTTGTTAACAGGTAAAGCCCCGCCCTCCAGCAATAAGAGCCAATCAGCTTGTTGTTAACAGAAAAAGTCCCGCCCTCCCGCAATAAGAGCCAATCAGCTTGCTTTTAAAGGACAAAGTCCCGCCCTCCCGCAATAAGAGCCAATCAGCTTGCTTTTAAAGGACAAAGTCCTGCCCTCCAGCAATAAGAGCCAATCAGCTTGTTGTTAACAGGTAAAGCCCCACCCTCCAGCAATAAGAGCCAATCAGCTTGCTTTTAAAGGACAAAGTCCTGCCCTCCAGCAATAAGAGCCAATCAGCTTGTTGTTAACAGAAAAAGTCCCGCCCTCCCGCAATAAGAGCCAATCAGCTTCCTTTTAAAGGACAAAGTCCTGCCCTCCAGCAATAAGAGCCAATCACCTTGTTGTTAACAGGTAAAGCCCCACCCTCCAGCAATAAGAGCCAATCAGCTTGCTTTTAAAGGACAAAGTCCTGCCCTCCAGCAATAAGAGCCAATCAGCTTGTTGTTAACAGAAAAAGTCCCGCCCTCCCGCAATAAGAGCCAATCAGCTTGCTTTTAAAGGACAAAGTCCTGCCCTCCAGCAATAAGAGCCAATCAGCTTGTTGTTAACAGGTAAAGCCCCGCCCTCCAGCAATAAGAGCCAATCAGCTTGTTGTTAACAGGTAAAGCCCGGCCCTCCAGCAATAAGAGCCAATCAGCTTGTTGTTAACAGGTAAAGCCCCGCCCTCCAGCAATAAGAGCCAATCAGCTTGTTGTTAACAGGTAAAGCCCCGCCCTCCAGCAATAAGAGCCAATCAGCTTGTTGTTAACAGGTAAAGCCCCGCCCTCCAGCAATAAGAGCCAATCAGCTTGTTGTTAACAGGTAAAGCCCCGCCCTCCAGCAATAAGAGCCAATCAGCTTGTTGTTAACAGGTAAAGCCCCGCCCTCCAGCAATAAGAGCCAATCAGCTTGTTGTTAACAGGTAAAGCCCCACCCTTCAGCAATAAGAGCCAATCAGCTTGTTGTTAACAGATAAAGCCCCGCCCTCCCGCAATAAGAGCCAATCAGCTTGTTGTTAACAGAAAAAGTCCCGCCCTCCCGCAATAAGAGCCAATCAGCTTGCTTATAAAGGACAAAGTCCTGCCCTCCAGCAATAAGAGCCAATCAGCTTGTTGTTAACAGGTAAAGCCCCACCCTCCAGCAATAAGAGCCAATCAGCTTGCTTTTAAAGGACAAAGTCCTGCCCTCCAGCAATAAGAGCCAATCAGCTTGTTGTTAACAGAAAAAGTCCCGCCCTCCCGCAATAAGAGCCAATCAGCTTGCTTTTAAAGGACAAAGTCCTGCCCTCCAGCAAAAAGAGCCAATCACCTTGTTGTTAACAGGTAAAGCCCCACCCTCCAGCAATAAGAGCCAATCAGCTTGCTTTTAAAGGACAAAGTCCTGCCCTCCAGCAATAAGAGCCAATCAGCTTGTTGTTAACAGAAAAAGTCCAGCCCTCCCGCAATAAGAGCCAATCAGCTTGCTTTTAAAGGACAAAGTCCTGCCCTCCAGCAATAAGAGCCAATCAGCTTGTTGTTAACAGGTAAAGCCCCGCCCTCCAGCAATAAGAGCCAATCAGCTTGTTGTTAACAGGTAAAGCCCCGCCCTCCAGCAATAAGAGCCAATCAGCTTGTTGTTAACAGGTAAAGCCCCGCCCTCCAGCAATAAGAGCCAATCAGCTTGTTGTTAACAGGTAAAGCCCCGCCCTCCAGCAATAAGAGCCAATCAGCTTGTTGTTAACAGGTAAAGCCCCGCCCTCCAGCAATAAGAGCCAATCAGCTTGTTGTTAACAGGTAAAGCCCCGCCCTCCAGCAATAAGAGCCAATCAGCTTGTTGTTAACAGGTAAAGCCCCACCCTCCAGCAATAAGAGCCAATCAGCTTGTTGTTAACAGATAAAGCCCCGCCCTCCCACAATAAGAGCCAATCAGCTTTTTGTTAACAGAAAAAGTCCCGCCCTCCCGCAATAAGAGCCAATCAGCTTGCTTATAAAGGACAAAGTCCTGCCCTCCAGCAATAAGAGCCAATCAGCTTGTTGTTAACAGGTAAAGCCCCACCCTCCAGCAATAAGAGCCAATCAGCTTGTTGTTAACAGGTAAAGCCCCGCCCTCCAGCAATAAGAGCCAATCAGCTTGTTGTTAACAGGTAAAGCCCCGCCCTCCAGCAATAAGAGCCAATCAGCTTGTTGTTAACAGGTAAAGCCCCGCCCTCCAGCAATAAGAGCCAATCAGCTTGTTGTTAACAGGTAAAGCCCCGCCCTCCAGCAATAAGAGCCAATCAGCTTGTTGTTAACAGGTAAAGCCCCACCCTCCAGCAATAAGAGCCAATCAGCTTGTTGTTAACAGGTAAAGCCCCGCCCTCCAGCAATAAGAGCCAATCAGCTTGTTGTTAACAGGTAAAGCCCCGCCCTCCAGCAATAAGAGCCAATCAGCTTGTTGTTAACAGGTAAAGCCCCGCCCTCCAGCAATAAGAGCCAATCAGCTTGTTGTTAACAGGTAAAGCCCCGCCCTCCAGCAATAAGAGCCAATCAGCTTGTTGTTAACAGGTAAAGCCCCGCCCTCCAGCAATAAGAGCCAATCAGCTTGTTGTTAACAGGTAAAGCCCCACCCTCCAGCAATAAGAGCCAATCAGCTTGTTGTTAACAGATAAAGCCCCGCCCTCCCGCAATAGGAGCCAATCAGCTTTTTGTTAACAGAAAAAGTCCCGCCCTCCCGCAATAAGAGCCAATCAGCTTGCTTATAAAGGACAAAGTCCTGCCCTCCAGCAATAAGAGCCAATCAGCTTGTTGTTAACAGGTAAAGCCCCACCCTCCCGCAATAAGAGCCAATCAGCTTGCTTTTAAAGGACAAAGTCCTGCCCTCCAGCAATAAGAGCCAATCAGCTTGTTGTTAACAGGTAAAGCCCAGCCCTCCAGCAATAAGAGCCAATCAGCTTGTTGTTAACAGGTAAAGCCCCGCCCTCCAGCAATAAGAGCCAATCAGCTTGTTGTTAACAGGTAAAGCCCCGTCCTCCAGCAATAAGAGCCTATCAGCTTGTTGTTAACAGGTAAAGCCCTGCCCTCCAGCAATAAGAGCCAATCAGCTTGTTGTTAACAGGTAAAGCCCCGCCCTCCAGCAATAAGAGCCAATCAGCTTGTTGTTAACAGGTAAAGCCCCACCCTCCAGCAATAAGAGCCAATCAGCTTGTTGTTAACAGATAAAGTCCCGCCCTCCCACAATAAGAGCCAATCAGCTTGTTGTTAACAGAAAAAGTCCCGCCCTCCCGCAATAAGAGCCAATCAGCTTGCTTTTAAAGGACAAAGTCCTGCCCTCCAGCAATAAGAGCCAATCAGCTTGTTGTTAACAGGTAAAGCCCCACCCTCCAGCAATAAGAGCCAATCAGCTTGCTTTTAAAGGACAAAGTCCTGCCCTCCAGCAATAAGAGCCAATCAGCTTGTTGTTAACAGGTAAAGCCCCACCCTCCAGCAATAAGAGCCTATCAGCTTGTTGTTAACAGGTAAAGCCCCACCCTCCAGCAGTAAGAGCCAATCAGCTTGTTGTTAACAGACAAAGTCCCGCCCTCCCACAATAAGAGCCAATCAGCTTGTTGTTAACAGAAAAAGTCCCGCCCTCCCGCAATAAGAGCCAATCAGCTTGCTTTTAAAGGACAAAGTCCTGCCCTCCAGCAATAAGAGCCAATCAGCTTGTTGTTAACAGGTAAAGCCCCACCCTCCAGCAATAAGAGCCAATCAGCTTGCTTTTAAAGGACAAAGTCCTGCCCTCCAGCAATAAGAGCCAATCAGCTTGTTGTTAACAGAAAAAGTCCCGCCCTCCCGCAATAAGAGCCAATCAGCTTGCTTTTAAAGGACAAAGTCCTGCCCTCCAGCAATAATAGCCAATCAGCTTGTTGTTAACAGGTAAAGCCCCACCCTCCAGCAATAAGAGCCAATCAGCTTGTTGGTAACAGATAAAGTCCCGCCCTCCCGCAATAAGGGCCAATCAGCTTGTTGTTAACAGAAAAAGTCCTGCCCTCCCGCAATAAGAGCCAATCAGCTTGCTTTTAAAGGACAAAGTCCTGCCCTCCAGCAATAAGAGCCAATCAGCTTGTTGTTAACAGAAAAAGTCCCGCCCTCCCGCAATAAGAGCCAATCAGCTTGCTGTTAATGAACAAAGTCCAGATTGCTGATTATGGAAAAGCAGTAAAGTCAACTGCAACTACAAAAGTCATTAGGGACTTTATTTACATGTGTTTTTTTGTTTTCAAAATCGTTGTTTTATTTGAGAAAAGGACAGAGTGTGTCTTAATTTAAATTATTTATAAATCTGTTGAAATATAACAAAGTGTTGATTTGACATTCAGTTGTTAACTACAAGGTCATATTAATGTGCAGATTATGGCACTGATCACAATGCAAGTTATATTTTATGTTCTGGACTCTTGGCTTGAGAATTATTGTTTTAACTGGATCTTAATGAATTTTAATTAATCACCCCTGATGTAGGGGATTCTGAGCAGACAAACACGGTTTATGTATGGGTATAAAATTCAGTGCACAGTTTAGTTTTCAGTGTCAGCATCAAAACAAATTGAACAACGAAGACCAACGGATGGAGTCTGACGGTGTGAGCTACCCTCAGCCCGTCACAACAGCCCCACCGCTCTGATGACACATCTGGCCACAAAAACTACAGCGTAGATGAAAACCAGTGTTAGGAGTACGTAGACAGGACGTCAGGTCGTCCAAACAACCAATCAGAGCTGGCATTGTTTACATCCGCTGACAGGCAGTATCGCTCAACATTGTTTACATTGCCATGACGATGCTGATACACCCTCAGTTTGAGCAGATTGACCAGAGTGTTTTCAACACCATGCCTCTGTAATTTGTCTCAAACCTGCAGCTTTATTCTGCCCCCGTGTTTACCCGCCCAGAACCTGCAGAGGGAAACGGACTAGTTACTCAGCTCAGATGCAAACGTCTGTTGTCATGTTGACTCTGAGTAAAGGAACACAAACCAAACTGTATAATGAACCAGTCCTCGATAAATGACACACTCAAATCTCAGTGCTTCGGTACGGAAAACAAAGTCCTCCAAAGGCCGGCTGTTAGAGGGAAGAGAAAGGCAGGTGCACAGATGCTGTGGTGGTTTGAGATCCACCGTAATTGTGGCATGTTCCAGACACATCTCTCCACGTTCAGAGAGGGCTCAGAGAGAGTCGACAGGTACAGGTTTAGAGCAGTCTGGCCTGTGCTCTGGTGGCCAGATGTGACAGCACAGACGTTTTAAACCGGGTCTAATTAGCAGCTCCCTGCCTCAGCTTTCCAGTTCACAGCTAATTTAACAGCCGAAGACAAACTGATGTTTTTTGTCTTACTTTCTTTGTTTTTTTTATGACGTTCAAAGGCTAATAAGCTGTGAACGACTGTTCAATATTTGCCATGAAGGTTAGTTAGTCTTCCCTTAAGAGACACAATCATTAGATCAGTGCCTGGCTCCCATTGGTTGTTTCCTTCTCATTTTCAGTTTTACAAAAAAAAAAAACTAAAAAAACGGTCACCACATCACTGCAGGTTGCCAAAACGCTCCTAGAAGCAGCACACGCGTCCATTTATAATTTATAACAAATTATTTTCCCCACAGTGAACTGTGCCAGCACTCTTCCCCCTGCCATAACTCTTATAAAAGGCATGAGACCAGGGCTACACACGAACCGAGGACTCTACAAGACTCAATAAAACCTCACCCGTCTTCGATATTCCCCTGCACTCTTTACGGGCCAAACACACCAGCGTTTTCATCTGTCTAATAGCAGCAATCACACAGACCTGCTCTAATTGGTTAAGTCCCCATGGGCACGAAGAGGTGAGGAGCGGCGAGGCAGAACAAAGCAGAGCATGCTATCGGCCCTCCCTCCTTTATCTCCCGCTCGCTTTCCTTCTCCCTCACTTATTTCTTCATTCTCCCTCTCTCTAAATCGCTGGTAAAAATCAGCCCTGGCGATGGTGCAGTAGTGGAAACCTGCTTTATTAAATTATGCACTCAATCTGATAGGGAGGCACTCTGGCTCGCAGCCTTTAATTGAATATCTATATCTGCAATTACAAACACTTTTTCAAACGCAGAATGCAAATAGGGATTAATTGCTACACACGACAACGGTCAAGTGATAGGAGAGCAAGACACACACACACACACCACACAACTACTACCCTAAGAACACACCGCAAGTAAAATGGGGCGCTCTTGAGCAGCTGCTCATGAGCCTTTCTAAACCATGCTCATTGCCAAGTGTTGGAGGGGGTATACAAATTGATTCACTGAATCCTTGGTAGTGAAAGGGCACCATCCAGTACAAGCGATCCCAAATTAATTATCCAACATCAGCCACTGACCTCACTACTGCATGTTTGGCTAAATGCAATAAAATTCTCACAGGACGATTCAAGCCTCTAGACTTCCCCAGAAGAGTAGAGGCTATTCATTCATTATCTGTAACCCTTATCCAGTTCAGGGTCGCGGTGGGTCCAGAGCCTACCTGGAATCATTGGGCGCAAGGCGGGAATACACCCTGGAGGGGGCGCCAGTCCTTCACGGGGCATCACAGACATACACACACATTCACACCTACGGACACTTTTGAGTCACCAATCCACCTACCAACGTGTGTTTTTGGACTGTGGGAGGAAACTGGAGCACCCGGAGGAAGCCCACACAGACACGGGGAGAACACACCACATTCCTCACAGACAGTCACCCGGAGGAAGCCCACACAGACACGGGGAGAACACACCACATTCCTCACAGACAGTCACCCGGAGGAAACCCACACAGACACAGGGAGAACACACCACACTCCTCACAGACAGTCACCCGGAGGAAACCCACGCAGACACAGGGAGAACACACCACTCTCCTCACAGACAGTCACCCGGAGCGGGAATCGAACCCACAACCTCCAGGCCCCTGGAGCTGTGTGACTATGACACTACCTGCTGTGCCACCGTGTAGAGGCTATTACAGCACAAAATTGGATAAAATATCTAAAGATAAGCCTTGTAGTGTGTGTGTGTAAGTGTTTTTTAGAGAGTGATAGAAAAACATACATGCATGAACAAATCCACTTCCCTATCCTCCAACAGACCTCCTGAGGACATTCACCAGATCTTAAGGAGCTGGGAGCAGCCACGGTGAATTTGCTGCGTGTTTACCCACAAAGGTTTGGTACATTAAGGTCAGCTGAACACCTTTCTTTTATAAATGCAAAGCATGTTTCTTAAACAAAGACAAATTTAACACAGCTAGTGTGTCATGGCTTGGGGAATGTAGCTCCAGCTACATAACGAGTGCCTGAACACGTCTCCTGAGCTTTAAGACAAAAGGTTTGTTTCCCCCTGTATATTACATAAAACTAAATAATCAGGTAAGCACATTAAAAGAAATAAATCGCTTGGAGTGAGGAGTGTGGTGTGTTCTCCCTGTGTCTGTGTGGGTTTCCTCCGGGTGACTGTCTGTGAGGAGTGTGGTGTGTTCTCCCTGTGTCTGCGTGGGTTTCCTCCTGGTGACTGTCTGTGAGGAGTTGGTGTGTCCTCCCTGTGTCCGCGTGGGTTTCCTCCGGGTGACTGTCTGTGAGGAGTTGGTGTGTTCTCTCTGTGTCTGTGTGGGTTTCCTCCGGGTGACTGTCTGTGAGGAGTGTGGTGTGTTCTCCCTGTGTCTGCGTGGGTTTCCTCGGGTGACTGTCTGTGAGGAGTGTGGTGTGTTCTCTCTGTGTCTGCGTGGGTTTCCTCCGGGTGACTGTCTGTGAGGAGTGTGGTGTGTTCTCCCCGTGTCTGCGTGGGTTTCCTCCGGGTGACTGTCTGTGAGGAGTGTGGTGTGTTCTCCCTGTGTCTGTGTGGGTTTCCTCCGGGTGACTGTCTGTGAGGAGTGTGGTGTGTTCTCCCTGTGTCTGCGTGGGTTTCCTCCGGGTGACTGTCTGTGAGGAGTTGGTGTGTCCTCCCTGTGTCCGCGTGGGTTTCCTCCGGGTGACTGTCTGTGAGGAGTGTGGTGTGTTCTCCCTGTGTCTGCGTGGGTTTCCTCCGGGTGACTGTCTGTGAGGAGTGTGGTGTGTTCTCCCTGTGTCTGCGTGGGTTTCCTCGGGTGACTGTCTGTGAGGAGTGTGGTGTGTTCTCCCTGTGTCTGCGTGGGTTTCCTCCGGGTGACTGTCTGTGAGGAGTGTGGTGTGTTCTCCCTGTGTCTGCGTGGGTTTCCTCCGGGTGACTGTCTGTGAGGAGTGTGGTGTGTTCTCTCTGTGTCTGCGTGGGTTTCCTCCGGGTGCTCCGGTTTTTCCTCCCACGGTCCAAAAACACACGTTGGTAGGTGGATTGGCGACTCCAAAGTGTCCGTAGGTGTGAGTGAGTGACTGTGTGTGTGTGTGTGTGTGTGTGTTGCCCTGTGAAGGACTGGCGCCCCCTCCAGGGTGTATTCCCGCCTTGCGCCCAATGATTCCAGGTAGGCTCTGGTCCCACCGTGACCCTGAATTGGATAAGGGTTACAGATAATGAATGAATGAATGAATGAATGAAATCCCTTGGAAATTGCTATCATTGCTAAGAATGAACACAGACTAGCACTGAGGCAGTTAGTATTATGCAAATGAATACCGGCCTGTGACTCATATTGAACACATTAGAAATACAGGGCAAAGTGTTGGTTTAGAGCAGTGGTTCTCAAACTAGTCCCCAGGGCCAGTCCAAACAATCTACACTTTTTTTGCTCTTACTCAGCTACAGATATGAACTGAAGTGGAAAAAGAGAACAATTATATTTACAGTATTTTCACTTATTCGTCCAGTTTTGAGAAAACACAATAAATACAGCTGAATAAACATTGAGTTGCTGACTTTATAATATTTTGTTATACTTCAATACACAAGATATGGATCATAACACAAGTTAAGAGTAGGAATGGACATATTTCCCTGCATTTAATACACACTCCAACCCTGACTCCAATAACAGAACCTAAAGAGCACTTTCTTTAGCATCTGAGCTACAAGTCCAAATACTTCCTGTTCTTCTCCTAAATAAAGTGCAGGTGGTACAGAGCGGTATGTGTTAGACGCTAGATGCAGTAGTCTCTGTAAGCTTCTGCTACTGTTTCTGGCTTGGGAAGGGAAAAAAAACACACATTATCACACCTGAAACCCAATGCCAGCTTCTTTTTAAAGCTCACTTCCTAGATCTGTCAATCAACGTTGTTTTGTAAAAGCCTTTAATAAACTCAGGCCGGAAATTTCATCACCACCAGAGTTTTATTGTGTTTTGTGAAACTAGAGTTTTCTTCCTCTCTTCTGTGGATAGAGGAAGATTGTGTTTCTCATGAAGACATTATGCAGTGTCGCTGTGTGGGATTCCTCCTGCACCCATGCACATATCAGGCATTTTTTTAATTCTTGCTGTTTAGATATTCTCTGTGTGGGCTGGCTATCTGGCCACGTGTGTGTTTTTCTCCTAACCTGCGTCGGCCCTCTCTCCTGCGCACAGATACCTTACAAGGCCATTCGTGGCTGCTCTAGATCCAGTTTCTCATCTGTGGATCTGTTTCCGCTGCTTCTGCTGTGCTGTCAGCTACTTTATACACACACACACACACACACACACACACACACAAAAACAAACCATATTGATATAGTGCAGGGCACTTTCCCACTGCATTCCCCCCCTGAGAGCCCCACACCACTTTCTGCATTAGTGTAAGCATGTACTCATAACTTCTCAGATTGAGTACGCACTTGTATCCTTGCTTCCTCCATTTATCCCCTTGCTCCCTCCACTCAGATACACCTGGTGGGCCCCTAAGTTTCGAAGTTAGTTCTCTTTCTTCGAACAAAGCTGCTCTTGTTGACAGAGTGAATGGATCCAACGCAAACCCAAACAGAGACTTCTCAATTCCTCTTACACACTCAACGAGGACTTTTTATTTAACCTGGCTCTCTACCGTCACCACATTAGCCACTTTTATGTGCGATTCAAAAAGAACATATATAGGAACATGTATAGCGGTGATTTTTCATGAGCCTACAGCGTCTGGCTGGCCCACTTGGCGACATATTTGCGGGTGCTTAAGCCTTCGATGTGCCAGTTTCCGTTCAAGGGCCATTTGTGACGCGTGTCTCTTCAGCCGAAGTTAGCCAGACGATGCTAAATTCCAGAGCACAAGTCGCTAAACTAGTCTTGAGTGAAATCCCGCTGGCTCAAAGTAAAGCCCATAAAGAAGGTGTTGTACGCTGAAGTCAACCCGGAGATAGCTCAGGGGTTTGCTGGCCTTGCCCCAGACCAATGAACTGGGACCGATCACAGCTCCTGGTGTGTTTCTGAAGTCAATGTATTGAAGTATTACAAACTAATTTGGTCAATTATGTTGCTACGTTACTTATTAAACAACACATTTTTATATTTTTTTGACAGGTCTATCACAATCTCAGTATGCATCATTACAGTCAGTATAGTACTATTTTTGCTCATACTGTGTAGTCCCATTCAGTGTTTAATCACAGTGTCAGTGCAGTAGGGAGTGATCCCTGCACTAAAGTCTGCCTCCAACTCTGTTTCTCTGTCTCTACACTCATTCCAATCCTGAACTGGGAGTCCATCTTTGTCCTACAAACAGCAAAGCATATATCTGTTGGCGAATCATGCCTGGCTGGGTTTACAGACAGGGAGAGGGCAGGCCAGCAGCGTGTGCAGCAGGAACCAGTGCTAAGACTCGCTGCTGCTGCTGTTAGCGGGGTTAGCTTTCCCCCATCAGCTCCAGGAGAGGGCCAGGAATAGCCGTGATCAGCAAGGAGGAGAGGCAGAGGGAAAGGGAAAGAGGGAGAACTGCAGACAAAGACAGAAATAGGAAGAGGCGAACACAAAGCCAAGAGGAAAAGAGATAGCGGAAGTGAGAGACCTCTTCAAACGCTCTCAGAGTAGACAGGAAAATGACAGAGCTCTGCTGTCGGTTCACACATACGCACAAAAAAAAAAATTATCTCTCTGTAGCAGGTCACAGAATTGCTTTGAAAAGGAATCCATTAGCTGCACTAAAAATAATTTAGGAAATGCACGGCCACATTTAGAAATGCGTGTTTAAACTGTTGTTCATTGGAGACCGTTGACGTTGCAAAAGCGATGTTAATAATGGTTAATAAAGCTACAACTTAGATACACACATCAAATTACTTGGAGCTTGACTGCATACTTATGATGCATGCATCAGTGCAGCTGCACGTCAGAATACTGATGAAATTTGGATGAAAAGTGAGGCATATACCACTCCATTACCAACCTAGACATATATTTAAAGCAGCCTTGTTTAGATCTGTTGTGGAATTGCTCTCTCCAGTGCAACTCTAGAGCAAACGCTCTGTTCTGAGTGATTAGCCAAGTGATGCATTTAAACAAACGACTGTCTGAGGCAAGCTGAGTCCTTAAGAGACCATCATAGCATGAAAACCAAACGAGAGGAATCAGACTGAGAGGCAACAAGACGCTGCACTGACCCTGACGTCTGCCCTTTGATCTCTGGGGGCCATTTAACACTCTCCGTTCAGCCCAGACTAGAAGATGGCCAAGTGGGTGGTGTAGTGTAGTAGGTAACACCACAGACTTTAACACGGCAGACTAGGGTTCAGTTCCTCCTCTGAGTAAGCACACCATGATGCACTGATAAGAGACCTTGTGCAAGACTCCTAATATTATAGTTGTGGTAAAGGCACTTATCTAGATTAAAAAAAAAAGGTCCTCCGGCTCCAATATTGACCTTTATTAAATTCACGTACTACAATAAGACATGCTGTATTTTATTATAAACAGTGTAAATAAATAAATAAATAGATGGCAATGCAATTTCCTACAAAGACATGCATAATCTATATCTAAGAAAATGGCCCTGGTCTTATAAACTGGACACTCCCAATGGAGCACAATACCAGGCAAGGTATGGTTAATGACAATGTAATGGAGGCCGTAGTTAAAGAAAGTATCCCATAAAGCTAGGGTTGATGCAGGCTGCGGCAGACATGGCCAAGGCTCAAGTAAGACAACAATAAATCAGCGGCAGGTTGAGTTGGGATCATCCAGGACCTCTCCACAGTCTCTCTCTCTTTTTCTCTCCCTCTCCCTCTGTGGAATTCAGGCTGTGCAAACACTGCACTCTTCCACATTTCAACCTGAGGCAACCTGAGCTATGCCCACCAGCCATTTCCAGTCAATGTTCCAAGCAATTTCCCGAACATTACAAAGAGAGAGAGAGAGAGAGAGAGAGCAAAAGTAAATAAGTGAGTTGGATTTGAGTTGATCTGATAATTCCAGATACTATTTTCACGATACACAAAGTCATTCATCATCATCATATGATCATAATTGGCAGCATGGTGGCGCTACAGGTCGTGTCACTGCCACACAGTTCTAGAGTCCTGTCCCCACCTCGAGTGACGGACTGAGAGATGTTTAGTGAGGGTTTCCTCCGGGTGCTCCGGTTTCCTTCCACAGTCCAAAACCAGATGTGAAACTGCCCATGGGTGTGAGTGAATGACTGACTGATGCCTGCAATTAGACTCGCGCCCTGTCCAGGGTGTTTCCCAGTGGGTAGTGCCCCCACCACGACGCTGATCATGATGAAGCAGCTGCTTATGAAATAATGGATGAACAAATGAAGACCGTTATAATTAATATTCATTGACTCCAAAGTGTCCGTAGGTGAGAGTGTGTGAGTGTGTGTCGCCCTGTGAGGGACTGGCGCCCCCTCCAGGGTGTGTTCCTGCCTTGCGCCCAGTGACTCCGGACCCACTGAGAACCCGAATTGGATAAGCGGTTACAGACAAATGAATGAATATTTCATTGAATTTGATATTTGACAACATGACAAATAGGCAACAATAGAGATATGATAATACAATACACCATACTGTATTATATTTCATCACAACTTCATAATGTATTGCATCACTGTGATTTACACGTTAGTTTGTGGATAGTAAGTAATGACAGGTTAATGACACATTCCTGCCACACACAGTAAGCAGCATTATGCAGTTCATCACGTTATAAAAGCAGAGCTAAACACTGCATTACATTTCTACAGCTGAAACAGACCACACAGGAAACGGACTTAAACACCAAAGCACCAAAAAGCATACAGCAAAATTAGCTCATACATGGATAAGAAATTGGAAATACCAGCCCAACAAAAGCAGTCAGGATTGAGTGCATCTGCACAGCAAGCGATTATAAATTAAACCATCTACACTTTGCAGAGCTATAATTGCTTGTTACCGACTGGCCTGCATGCACTGTAAACTGGGTCTATTTACTGTATGTGGTGTGATTGTGGGGTTTCTGTTTCTCTTTCTGCAGCTACACCCCCACACATCGCGAAGATGTTTATGCATTTAAGACACAACAGTACAGAGTAACAGAAGTGAAACTTAAAGCAAACACCAAGAGCTTATACAAGACTGTGACAAAACCTGACTAATGAATACTGTACTGACAAGGAAAGGAAAAACAGTGGAGGGTCAAGCACAAATGCTCCTGATTAGAACTACAATGAGTTTAGCAAAAGTTGCATTGAAGCATCATGTTTCTACTCAGGTTTGAAAATAAAGGGAATTGGGGTATATCTACATCTACATAATTGAAACTGCACCTAATGGCTCTTTTCCACTGGGCAAATCTGGTGCTGGTCCCTGGAACCGGGCAAGCTTTCAGTCCAGGCTCACTCCAGGTTCCAACCGTGGCGAGTAGGTACTAAACAGTGACGTGTAAACCCTGTAGAGCGCTGATTGGCCAGAGCCATGTCGATCACCAGGAAATGCAGAGCTCATTCAAATCCAGAACTTGTAAAATCTCTTAAGTTACAGAAGCTTTCACATTTATTTTTATTGGATTCAAAACGACAGCTCGGAACTTTACCTCGAGGTGTTCTGAGGAGCCAATGCGGTGGAAAAGCACTATAAGATACATGCCAGTACCACCATTATCAATGTACACTGTCAGGTCAAAAAATCACACTCTAAAGTTCTACACTCATTGTCCATTCATCAGATCCAGTGTCCCTCTAGGAGCATGTTGTAAGTCTACTATAGTCCATTTGTTTTTCTGTGGTGGTACTCTGGGTGTCCTGACAATTTAAGAAAAGAGTTAAAGAGGCCTAACAAAGTATGCGGAGCAATAAGTGGACTGCAGTCTGTAACCGTACAGCTACAGTGCTCCTGTATAGCTATTGGAGCTGACCACATGGACAATTGACTTAAAATAAAGGAGGCCCTTTTAACATTTTGACTGATTAGTGAATTTGCATCCTCACCAGGCTGCTAGAACAGGATGATATGGCCAAGGACTACCAAAGACTGTAAGCAACGACATCACCATCAAACAAAAACCCTTGGATTTGACAATATTAACATTTTTAAACTAACTTTAATTCATTGCAATGAACTGACAGTCAGTGAGCGATGCTGTAAGTTATATTTTGAAATATTTTAAGTGATATGACTTTTAAAAATCATATATTGTTTATTGAAACATTTTATATTGCTATATATATTGATAGTGAATTATTGCCCAGCCCTAATCAGACATTGTTATTTTCCTATGTCCTATTTCCTGTCATCATTTTCAAATACCTGTAACTTTTTCCAACACAGCATTAGCTTATAACATATTACTTTCATATAACAATCCCTATGTATTACTGTGCTCCAGTGTTTATAATAATAATAATAATAATAAAAAAGGACCAACAATATTCACATTAAGAAGAAATCTAACCAAATAGATCTTAAGCTGATTTAGGACTGGACAAGAATTCAATATCAATATATATTGAAAAATACAGTGATATCATTTGTAAACACATTTTTAAAATTTCAATACACATTATTTACAGCATCTGTCACTGACTGATGGTCATTACAGGGCACTGTCATCAGTTCAGTGCACTCAAATTTATAGTAAGTTTAAAAAAATTAATATTGACAAAGACAAGAAGTGTATGTTTATTGGTGATGTCATTTTTTTGTTTGTTTGTTTGTTATGGGCAACTTTTCTGTTGCATTTATTATAATGGAATGATTTTGTATCGACTGAAATTTAGAAATATAACGTGATATAAATTTTGGTCACATTGACCGGCACTATGCGGTTTCTGGGTTTATTTCACTCCACTGCTCTTTTACAGGGAACTCAGCACTACATTTTTCAAAAACGTTTGATTATGTTTTGAACCCTGGTCATATAGTATGTATTGCTGATTTTTGTAAGTAAAACAATTTCATATCTTCTGCAAACATAAATGTGATAATCGCAAATTGCAAAAGACATTTTTATACGTCAAGTGTATATATATATATAAGTATTATTATTAGAAATACTATATAATACTGTATATAAAAGTATTATGTATTATTTCGCATTGAGAGTTATTGTCGTGCGCTTAATCGCCACCTCCTCCCACCAAACACACACACCCACATTATGTCAAAATACGCAAATAAACAAGACACGTTTCGCTTAAAAAATATCAAGAAAACATGCCATTTGACTAGAATGTCTAAAGATATCTCGGTATTTTCTACAGGACTGTAATGTATATAATATACCCGCAACAACTTCAGCCAAAAAGAAATAGACTTGGCTCCTTGTCCGATCCACCTTAAAAAAAGGTACATCAGTTCTGTTCTAGTGCCTCACATCCAGAATGTAACAGCTGCAGCATTTAAGGTGGAACGGGCAAGACGAACGAGAAGCGGGTGAGTTAAAACAAACCGGCTAATGTTTACAAGTGTGAGTGTTAAAGCGCGGAAGTGACTCTTACTAAGCCAGACACCTGCTGAGTGGCGGATGATCCTCGCTTTGTTAACCGTCCCTAAAGCTCCGTAACCGGGATCACAGAGGAAACACATACGACACACACACGCGGCGGTGTAACGCTGACTCAGGCGGAAAAGTCAAGCGACAGAGGAGCACTGCCTGACAAGTTTCGAGATAAGCGAATATAGGAACAAAAACAGAACACAAAAGGCTGGGAGCTGAGGAAACAAATAGCGACCAAAGCAACGTTCAAACATTCGGTAAACAAATTCAGGCGACAGTGTAGCGCGTTTCAGAGACATTCCCAGTACAATACATTACTCATTTCCATTTAAACCCCCGGGCTCGACTCCAGCGCTCAGTCACAAACATTAAGTCAAATTCAGGTTAAACTTCAGCGCGGTTCAGTCACAAAGCGGACTTCATTCGAGCGAAGCAGCAAAGTGACGGTTAACGTTACCTGGTTTTACAAATTCAAATCCCAACCGTCTGTAACGGCTTCCCATCCAGAGCTCGAGCGAACCTCTATTTGATTTCTGACGCGGGTCGCGCGCTCTACCTTTCTCAAACACGCGCTGGAAGAGGAGAGAGCTGCGCATGCGCGTTAGAAATGAGTTGATTCGATAGTTTGCAAAATGAAACGTTGTTGACATGTTCGTATCATATTCTATAGATTACCATCAACGTATTTTGTTGTGCGTTTGTATATACTAAAACAAGAAGACTGTACTGAAATACATACATGTACAAAAATCAATGTTCCCCTTCGACTGAACCCCTAAAATTAATATTAAAATACCATATTCACAAGCGTTTTTTTAAGAAAAAAAAGCTTATTCCTTAAAAGTGGCTTAGATCTAACTCTTCGCCTTTGTTCACTTGGCAGAAATCTATAAACTGACCCCTTGCCACAAAGAAACGTGTGTCCTTTTGTCTTTTTTATTACAAAAGATTCTTTATGCGTAATTACATGAAATAACCCATCTTTGAAAGTATTTCTCCTGTTTATTAAGTTGTTTCCCCTCATTTAAATGCATGCCCACACTGAAAAAGTTTATCTCCACTGCCAAAACAGGACAAGCAAGCTGTACTACTAAAAAGTGAAAATGATTGTCATCTGGTTCTTCAGTGCCCAGTCCCTTCCTCTAGCCTCACGTAACACTCCACTGCTACCTGCAGTTGAAAGGAAGCTGAAAGGAACTTACATACAAGTTGATAGTATTGGTTCCTTGGTTTTATGACATAAGAATCTCTGACTGTCTGAACCTGCCCGTTTGAGACTGTATTTGGAACACTAGATTCAGAGCTGAAATGTTCATGATGCTAACTGCTTATTGCGCAAGTCAAACATCTTGTGTACACTGAGATGCCTTGTTAACCAGGCAGAAACTTGATTTTCACTGGACACTTCTGCAAAGATAAACATATTTGTTAGCTTTGACTCATTTCCGTACAACAGTGTACGAGGCCTATTTCTTCTTTGCTCATTTTCAGTTATGGATGCCGCCCCCTGGAGCACACACTGACTTTGCAAAAGAGATCGCCGGCTGACACCTATGCGAACATCTTCATATAATGTCTAGACATGTTTGCCGATATGCAGACAAATACAAACCAGCCTTATGACTTTTTGCAGTCACTTTATGTAATATGTAAAGCCCCATAGTCAGAGTGCAAAATAAAGAAACTAAAATTGGACACCAAACATATTATAGCAGGTTGTCTTTGGGCATGTTTTTCTGGTTGGAAATTGTGTCATTTTATAATTATTTAAAAATATTACTTGAAAAATAAATAAAAACAAAAGTCATTTCTACAATACAATATATTTAATTAGATCAGTAATAACTTCAAAGTTAGAGTTGTGATGTCACAGCAGGTTGGTTTTTATTAGATTCTGATTGATCTCATCTGCAGTTTTATTGGATCCATGCTATGCGAAATTTACTCACTTAAATCTTCAGATAATGTTGTTGATAATGGATACTATAATAAAAATACTTGGTAAAAATAAAAACTATTATGTTTCAGGTATAAATTCAGGTTGCATCCAAAAGTAGCTTGCTAAAATACAACCACACTAATACTACTTTGTTCAAAGCTATTTTTCAAAAGGTACCCCACTTTTAGCAATGTATACATTAGTAGAGCATGCAACGTATGGAATTTGAACGTACGATTGAACCTCTGAATCGGTTCAAACGATGCAAATAACCGATTCAGAGAAAGAGTACTTCATCGCTACTTTTTAATGAACGTCTTTTTCAAAGCGCTGCCGGTAAAGAAAGAATACATCCTGGTGGCGGGTGCTTTGAGCTTACGTTTTTTTATCCTCACAGATATATTTCCTAATTTCGCAGAGCCATAGTTTATCTTTAGATAACCGAAAAGTTTTTCTTCGGCTTTTAATTCATTCTCACGAACAAAAAACGGTGAGTGTTCCCAGCCTCCGGGCGCTTTTTACGCCCCCCTCCTTTTCTCTGTCTCTCTCTCTCCTCTGCTGCCTGATAAATTATTCAAGTAGCCCATGGATCCTGCAGCAACGTTACCACAACCGAGAGACGTTTAACAGGGAGACCACAGCCGAGTTAAACCGTCTCAGACCTGATACGTTCGCCCGTTTTAAGGCTGAAACATCGTCCCAGGGACGACATCTCATTTCTGTAGGTGAACTGTCAAACAGCCCGCAGCCCATCGGAGTTGTTTGTATCAAGCCGTATCGAGGAGATTATCATCAAACCCTTCAATCCCTGCGTATTCACGGCATCAAAAATCCTCCACCACATCACCCTCCTCGAAGCGAAACTCGTACCGCCTCCGTGCTGGAAAGGAAAGGCGGTAAAACGAGATAATTTACCTTCGACAGAGCTGCTTCAGTCCTCTCTGCTGTGGATAAGCCGCGGTTATATCCCTCCAAGTCAGAGACTCTTTCCCTCTCACTGTTTCCCCAACTGCCTCAAGTATTTAGAGCACGGCTTTGTGCACGTGACCACCAGTGTCTTCTCCTATTGGTCTAAAAGGCTCCGGTACAAACGTGCACCTGTGTTAAACAGCTCAAAAGCAAAACCAACTTATTCATTTTTCATGCTACAGACCCAGTTACGTTTGAAGGATACCTCTTCAGAGACATCCTGGTAAACACCTCAGAAGTCCAGTCCTCAGCTCTGCTGCATCTGCTTTTCTGTACCCTTGAAATTCCAGTTAAAATCCTACCTCTGTATGTCACATCCCTAGCGCAGTTATTTTTGTGTGCCTGTGTCTATTTCCTTTTCACAGCGCCACATCCTTACAGACCTATAGCGGTGGTTTGTCTTCTCACAGTGGAAGGAAGGACACCAACACCTGCGGATGTAAGAATGGAGATTCGTTTTCTCCTATCTCTAAAAAAATCAAAAGTGTGTTAAACTTAGGTGACTTCCAAGGCCTTGGATGGCTGTTAGGAGTCCCATTCCAGTTAGGAAATCACTCACTCACACACATGCATACTTATCCCAGTAAACAATTAGCCGTTGATTCAACGTTGAAATAACGTAATGACTGCCGTCTAATCAACGTTCTCTTAAGGTTGAAAATGAAAGTTGAAAAGACGTCCAAACACAGACATTGAAAAGACGACTATTAGACGTATTTTGGACGTCCATTGACGTTATTAATTGGTTCCGAAATAAATTACTTGTATAAAACGCATTTTGGACGTCCACGGACGTTATCGATTGGTCACCACTTAACTAACTTATTAAGATGGATTTTGGACGTCCATTGACGTTTAAAATATGTCCTTGACGGACAGACTACTTTTAGACCTATTTTGAACGTCCAGGGACGTTCCTTGTTTACTGGGATATACTCACTCACATTTAGCATGTCCTTAAAATGTCCTTAAAATAATTAAATGTGTGTTATGACATTCGTTCACACAACGAATCAATCAGCTGGGCTCAGATCAAAAACAGCATTTTCTTTAATGTAACCATCACTGCTCTTGGTAAATGAAGTATTTCTGTGGTTCTCTATTCTGGTCCTGTATTACACTTCCACCTCAGGGATTAGTACTTTACCCCTCTGTAACACACCCAGTAACTCAATTAGGACTCATTAATGACCCGATTAGCAGAAGCAGGTGTGCTGGAGTAGAAAGAACATCCAGATTGTGTTCGAAATCACATGCCTCTACTCTAAATAGCCCTCGATAAAGATTAGAGTGTCAAAAATCCTTGTGTTAAGCAAACACTATTATTGAAGACCTAACCCCTAGGTTATAGTCTTATTCTCATACTTAGCTCTGTGATTATTAGCTTCGTTTTACTCATTTAATCTGTATCATGTGTTGTCAGTAGGATAAAATAATCCATTGCTTTACTCTTCAGTATTCACTACTCAACTCTGATCACCTGTCCTTGCAAATAATCCTTGGAAAGGGTTAGTTTTACCATGAGGTAATGGAACTATTACCGGAGTACCTCAGTGATTTTAGTTCCGTCCAATTAAATCATTTCAGTCATTTTTCCAGAGTGGACACTGCAATGTTATACGTACTGTAAAACCAGCAGTATAAATAACCCCAGATATATTAATCCAGTGTGAACTGACATGTCGTGTGTGAACTTTCTGCCATATCCTGTGGTAAAGGAGTTTTTTGTGGGTTTCCCCAAGACTGGAGGTGCCGGAGGAGGCATTTCATGATGTGATGTACTCCACTAATCAAAGGAGTATGTGGCATCATCAGGTGCTGAAGGACACAACACACTCAAATCCACAAGACCACTTAAAATATCACTCAGAGGAGTGAAACATCTGGTTTTGTGTAGAATATCAGCTTCCGTGCATGTTATGAACATCTATCACACTCTTAATAAATGCATTTATACAGTTTTTAAAGCTCTCTGAAGGATTATGGGTGAGTGAAGGTATATTTGGTTGGTGGGCTGTTCTCAGGACTGTAATTGCAGTCTAAAAACTCCAGTAGCAATGCTGTGTCTGATCCACACTGAAAAACATGAACACAAATAATCCTCATCTGGCGTAAATCAAGTAACCATTCCCATCTCTGCTTTCTATACCAAGATTTCTTAAGCTGTGAGAGTCCATCATAAATATTACTCTCCTGTGGTAAAACGACCTAAAAAACGGGCCTAAGAATGTTTCCCTGAAAATATGTTGCCAGTCTGGTTCTGCCTTAGGCACTAGAGAGCCAACCAAGTGGCACAAATGAAGAAGATGAAGCCCAGTTAAAGATACCGTCAGAGAGGAGGTGTTTATGGAATAATTCCCAGTGCTGCCCATCACCTGAGTGACTTCATCAGGAGCTGGTGCTGATTAGTTTACTGAAGCAGGTGTGCGTGAAATGAACAAAAAAAAGCCTGCGATGGGCTTTACGCCGTGGCACAAATGGGCCGTCCAGCGCTGTGCACATCCCTGGGGATGTGTATGTGTGTTTGTGCATTTGTATATGTGTGTGTGTGTGTTGGAGGAATGAAAGTTGTAATGATACAGACGTGGGGTATTACAGCCTGTAACTGCAAATTACACGCTGAGATCAGAGCAATAACATCTACAAACTGAAACGCTTCAGATCCAGAGGCATGAGGGCGGTCCAGTCACTCCTGTAGAACAACATGCCACACAGAAACACAACACGAACACACCCACACTCGTTTGCATTGTCAAAATACCTTATAGGGAGCTTGTTCTTTAGGGAAATGGTGCTTAGATACAGCACCAACAACAGCAGCTACAATAATGGAACTGATATATGGTTATTCATCACAGGCAATCGTATTTGTCTCATGAGCTCAAACTGGACCCACTATTCCTCTTGAGAATAAGTTCATTTTGATGTAAGGCATGTGCTCTCTGTGTTTTTTAAGTCAAGGGTCAAGGGTGTTAACAGACCGTTCATCTTAACAGCCTCTATAAGGAAGGCTTCACACTAGATACTGAAGCACAGCTTTGAGGACTTGATGGCAACCACATAAACATTCGCGAAGTCAGGTACTTACAGTGGGTGATTAGTTCTGGATCACAAACACCCCTCCGACTCATCAATCCCAGTGTTAATAAATGGAGCTGAACAACTCCAGAGAACACGGCTTGGAATAAGTTCAAGTGCAGCTGCTCCAGAGTGTCCCATTCTACTGGTCAATGCATTTGTACAAAGACCTGGCTCAGATGTCTAAATGGTAGCCCTGTTGTCGGGAGGTTGCTGCTGGTAGTCCAACAGAACACCACTGGGTTCACTCTCTGGAGTGACACAAACACACATTTCTGTACTCATGCTGCTAGCTGACATGACAGATCTGGGCAGTTTGTATTCTTTTCTGGTACATGATTCTGGAGAACTGCTGTTCTTACAGTAAAACAGACTCCGCCCTTTGGTTTGTTTTCATCTGGAAGCTCCGCATCTTTTAAGGTGGAATGGTGTGTTTGAGTAAGAAGCCGACTGCGTCTGGATGAATATTATCTTGTCTGTAAGGTGTTATTCACTGTTAAATTAACAGAAAGTCTTCGTGTTTACATTCACTGAAAGTTAGCAGTTAGAGTAATTTCCACCTATGGGGTAGGAATTGAGCAACATCCTCAACCCTGTTCATACTCTTTAATGTTCGTAATGTTCAATGACTCTCTCCGCCATCCAAACACCTCCAGATTTTGATTCTTGGCCGTGTATGAGCCAGCGACGCACAGAGAGAACGCTTGAACCAGTTCAGAGTGAGGCACTTAGTTTGTTTCCCATTTATGAGCTAGAGATGTGTATAAACGCCGGACCTTTTTCCAGCACACAGCTAGTAAATGGTGAGAGGAAAAAAAGTCTGAATTTTATAAATAGTTTATAAATAGTAATAAATACAAAGATTATAACCACCAACACAGCTCCAGGGACCTGGAGGTTGTGGGTTCGATTCCTGCTCCGGGTGACTGTCTGTGAGGAGTTGGTGTGTTATCCCTGTGTCTGTGTGGGTTTCCTCCAGGTGCTCCGGTTTCCTCCCACAGTCCAAAAACACACGTTGGTAGGTGGATTGGCGACTCAAAAGTGTCCGTAGGTGTTAGTGTGTGAGTGAATGTGTGTGTGTCTGTGTTACCCTGTGAAGGACTGGCGCCCCCTCCAGGGTGTATTCCCGCCTTGCGCCCAATGATTCCAGGTAGGCTCTGGACCCACCGCGACCCTGAATTGGATAAGCGGTTACAGATAATGAATGAATGAATGAATATAACCACCAGCAATTGCAAAAGAAGCAGTGGGTTGGCCTTATGTCTCAGAGAAGGCACGTTTATCACCGCCCTTTCAAAGCTTGTGGCACTGTGTGAAACAGGGGGAGACTCACTGCCAGGACGAGTAATACCTGAGGAGGAATCTCAGCAAAAACATGGGAATAAACTAAATCATAAACGGTGGAACTCCTGTGTCCACACTGGGGGTGTGTCCACCCTTAAAGTGGGGGCACTCATTTGGACCTGTGGTTTAGCACCTTTCTCGTCTCCAAAATGGCTTTATAGAAGCAACACTTGTACCAGCAGCAGCTACAGCAACATCATCACCAGGAGCCCAAGCCATTCAACTAAAATAAACAAGGAGGAAATCAGCCAAGGGACATGGTCTGTTTTCAAGGGTACAACGATAACCGTTTATCATCGAGAGCGCACACACACACACACACACACACACACACACAGCCCGCTGGTTCTCTGAAAACATCGCATCATTTTCTATCAGCCAGCCTCCCTCCCCTCCAGGAAAACTAATAACTCCCTTGTCATTTGTATTAGGGGTGACATAATTGAATATAACTGTGCATGTTTTTGCATAAACGCATAAATTAGAGGGCCTCAGCCTACAAAAGCGTAAGCTGATTAGACTAACTCCGCCTCCTCCTGTTTCACTCCCCTCTCCATCCTGCTGCAGTGCCACGATTCATAGCACTGATGGATATTAATTGATAATATTTATGTCTTTTCTTTTGATATTCATTAATCGTCAGCGGAGTGACAGCGATTGTTCCTCATGCCTGCGTGAGACAAAACACAATCAGTAAATAAGCGTGACACAAAGGAGTATCTGCAGTCAGTGTGAGGAGCATCATAAACCAGTCTAAGCTCTCATAAATATTCATCAGCCCTCAGGAAATTACTGAAGCTGAGTTTTCAACACTGCAAACAACAACAGCTTTCGAGAAAAATCCAGCACCTTCACTACAGCACAGTACACACACACACACACACACACACGTGACTCGTCAAAAGTTTGGGGACATCTGGACATCTAGTATTTTCACTGCAGGTTGCGATGTTTGCTTTTATTCATTCATTCCTTATCTGTAACCCTTATCCAGTTCAGGGTCGCGGTGGGTCCAGAGCCTACCTGGAATCATTGGGCGCAAGGCAGGAATACACCCTGGAGGGGGCGCCAGTCCTTCACAGGGTAACACAGACACACATTCACTCACACACTCACACCTACGGACAGTTTTGAGTCACCAATCGACCTACCGACGTGTGTTTTTGGACTGTGGGAGGAAACCGGAGCACCCGGAGGAAACTCACGCAGACACAGAGAGAGCACACCACACTCCTCACAGACAGTCACCCGGAGGAAACCCACACAGACACAGAGAGAGCACACCACACTCCTCACAGACAGTCACCCGGAGGAAACCCACACAGACACAGAGAGAACACACCACTCTCCTCACAGACAATCACCCGGAGGAAACCCACACAGACACAGAGAGAACACACCACTCTCCTCACAGACAGTCACCCGGAGGAAAGCCACACAGATACAGAGAGAACACACCACACTCCTCACAGACAGTCACCCGGAGGAAACCCACGCAGACACAGAGAGAACACACCACACTCCTCACAGACAGTCACCTGGAGGAAACTCACGCAGACACAGAGAGAGCACACCACACTCCTCACAGACAGTCACCCGGAGGAAACCCACGCAGACACAGAGAGAGCACACCACACTCCTCACGGACAGTCACCCGGAGGAAACCCACGCAGACACAGAGAGAGCACACCACACTCCTCACAGACAGTCACCCGGAGGAAACCCACACAGACACAGAGAGAACACACCACTCTCCTCACAGACAGTAACCCGGAGGAAAGCCACACAGATACAGAGAGAACACACCACACTCCTCACGGACAGTCACCCGGAGGAAACCCACACAGACACAGTGAGAACACACCACACTCCTCACAGACAGTCTACCGGAGGAAACCCACACAGACACAGAGAGAGCACACCACACTCCTCACGGACAGTCACCCGGAGGAAACCCACGCAGACACAGAGAGAGCACACCACACTCCTCACAGACAGTCACCCGGAGGAAACCCACGCAGACACAGAGAGAGCACACCACTCTCCTCACAGACAGTAACCCGGAGGAAACCCACGCAGACACAGAGAGAGCACACCACACTCCTCACGGACAGTCACCTGGAGGAAACTCACGCAGACACAGGAAGAACACACCACACTACTCACAGACAGTCACCCGGAGGAAACCCACGCAGACACAGAGAGAACACACCACTCTCCTCACAGACAGTCACCCGGAGGAAAGCCACACAGATACAGAGGGAACACACCACACTCCTCACGGACAGTACCCGGAGGAAACCCACACAGATACAGAGAAAACACACACCACACTCCTCACAGACAGTCACCCGGAGGAAACCCACGCAGACACAGAGAGAACACACCACACTCCTCACAGACAGTCACCTGGAGGAAACTCACGCAGACACAGGAAGAACACACCACACTCCTCACAGACAGTCACCCGGAGGAAACCCACGCAGACACAGAGAGAGCACACCACACTCCTCACGGACAGTCACCCGGAGGAAACCCACGCAGACACAGAGAGAACACACCACTCTCCTCACAGACAGTCACCCGGAGGAAACCCACGCAGACACAGAGAGAACACACCACACTCCTCACAGACAGTCACCTGGAGGAAACTCACGCAGACACAGAGAGAGCACACCACACTCCTCACGGACAGTCACCCGGAGGAAACCCACGCAGACACAGAGAGAGCACACCACACTCCTCACAGACAGTCACCCGGAGGAAACCCACACAGACACAGAGAGAACACACCACTCTCCTCACAGACAGTAACCCGGAGGAAAGCCACACAGATACAGAGAGAACACACCACACTCCTCACGGACAGTCACCCGGAGGAAACCCACACAGACACAGAGAGAACACACCACACTCCTCACAGACAGTCACCCAGAGGAAAGCCACACAGACACAGAGAGAACACACCACACTCCTCACGGACAGTCACCCGGAGGAAACCCACACAGACACAGAGAGAACACACCACACTCCTCACAGACAGTCACCCGGAGGAAACCCACACAGACACAGAGAGAACACACCACACTCCTCACAGACAGTCACCCGGAGGAAACTCACGCAGACACAGGAAGAACACACCACACTCCTCACAGACAGTCACCCGGAGGAAACCCACGCAGACACAGAGAGAACACACCACACTCCTCACAGACAGTCACCCGGAGGAAACCCACGCAGACACAGAGAGAACACACCACACTCCTCACAGATAGTCACTCGAAGCGGGATACAAACCCACAACCCAGGTCCCTGGAGCTGTGTGACTGCAACACTGCCTTGTTTGCTTTTATTTTTCAGTGAAATAGAGGTGGTGCAACAGGTAGTGTCACTGTCGCACAGTTCCAGAGTTCTGGGTTGTGGGTTCAATCCCTGCCTCAAGAAGTCCGTAAGGAGTTTGGTGTGGTCTCACTATATGCTCTCCACACAAGTTGCTTACAGTCATGCAAATTATGGAAGGGCCACAGCCGTCAGCGAATAACAGTGACGTTAATTTGACGTGTTAGTTTGCAGATCATATCACCCCCTGGTCTGTCTGTGTCACTAACCTACCTGGGCAGTGCATCTCTCGGTCTGTCTGTGACCTGTTTGCTTGACAGCCACTTCCCGGGCTGTGTTCAAAAAAGCGTGAGGTTGAAATACAACTATTTATTACAACCGATGAATGACAGCAGAATGAATAACGGTGTTATTAACCTGCAGTTCAGAAAAGATACCCGTGCTATGCTTGAACATGCATTCATGTGTGCGCCATGCCCAAATAGAAAGCAGCACTTTCCAGGTTCAATCTCTGTGGCGACCAGTCCAGACAATATTTGGTCTTGATAGCCCTCTTCATTGGTCAGGAAGGAGGGCCCCTTTACAGAATTTTGCTTAGGACCCCAGGGAGGTCTGGACCAGGTCTGGTGATAGTTACATAATGACCTACATTCACACTCAGGTTTGATTTCAGGTTTCAGACTTTTTAACGGAACAAAGTTCCTGCTCCTTGTGCCTAACTGCTGGGCACCTTGTGTTTGGAATAAACAGAGTTCCCATCTCATTTAAAGGAGGAGGCCAGTTGTTCTGAAAAGGGCTGTTCAGACACAGGGAGTACATCGCTGTGGTTATGTTTCCATTCTGGTATTTGTATCGAAAAATATCACAGATATTTCATTAAAACCCCAGAACTATGTTGCCTTGTTGGCTGTATTCAATTAGTGCATAATAAGTGGATTTAGCCATGTGTGTATTTTTACACTGGACACGTATTAAGGCTAATCTAGGCGTACAGACGATTGCAGTGGCACTATATAGTCCACCTAGTAACTAGCCCATAGTGCAATATTTGGTTGTAGAATCCAAAACCTCATAAACTTCATAGTGCACTACATAGGGAACAGGGATATTTGAGACTTATCCATAGGGACTCTACTGCCTTTATTGGTCAAATGGGAAAAAAGAATCACATTGTTGTGCATCAGTTTATATTTTTCTTTTAATACAGGTCTTGTGGCCACCTTTTGGATGATTGATGAGGCTCAGAGGGATGTGCTCCGATGTAGAAGTAGACAAATGCTTCATATCAGGAACAGAGAGATGAGTTGTGTTATGTTTGAGGAAGAAAAGTCATAAGAAAAGGAACAGGATTACAGTCACGGTGGAACAGCTGAAACAGCACCACAACGGCCACATGAAGCTCTCTGAGGCTAGGAACAAAGAACAATGCAGTGTATAACTGTACACTTCCTGTCAAAGGTTTGGGAAACGTATTTTATTTAAATAAGTGATTTAAGGACAGATTGATAATTCCAGAATAACCACTGATAGATAAATAATGATCTACAGTAAAGAGAAGTTCATAATCTAGTGTGTAATCTAATATAACACAGGAATAATTCATCAGCCAAACGTTTGTGTTTGATCATCTTTGTTGGTGGTGGTCACTATTCCTCTCTTGTGCAATAGTGAAACAAGTGGCTGTGGTTTGAGAGAAAGGTCAGATTCTATAGTTTCAATCCATTCTCTATATGTTTAAGAGGACTCTTATTCGTCATTTAAAAGACATATAGCATCTTCAATAAAGAAATCTGGGGTCACAGCCTCATTGTTTATCACACCCTTAAAGGAACACTAGGTAAGATTTGGTATTTTTACTCCTGGGCTCCCCCTACAGTTGCAGATTATAATTCACTTTTACAGCACTGTCCTGAAATCAAGGGTGGTCCTACCTTCCTCCCGAAGTCACATACACTGTGTTCAAAAGTGTGCCCTATTCACTATATAGTAGGGTGACCAGGCGTCCTCTTTTACCCGGACATGTCCTCTTTTTTAGACTTAAAAAAAAACGTCCGGGCGGAATTTCACAAACGTCCAGGATTTTGTTTTTCTAGAGCTTACATAGAACTTCGAGAAGTTTCGTTCACAAACTAGTCCCGCCCTCCCCTACTCCGATTGGTTCATTTGAGTGAGAAGGGGGCGTGGCGAAGTAGCCTAAAATCTTCTGATTGGAACGGTCTGACTGTAGAGCTACCGTTATTGGTCGAGAACCTTCTCTGTAAACATTTAATTGGTCAGTCTGCACGTCAGTAGTCCTTGTTTACGTCAGGCAAAGCTCATGTACCCACCGTCATCTCGAGCAGCTATGCCGAAACGTAAATGAAAGTTCTCGGATGAATTCAAAAAGAAATTCACGTTTTCCTATATGTAGCAAATAAAGGTGTAAAGGACCTAAAAGCACACATAGGTTCAGCTAAACATACAGTGGCAGCAAGGGGCGAGAGCTTATCCCACCCCCCCTACCTCCGTGTCCTCTTTTTCACCATCTCAGATCTGGTCACCCTACTATATAGTGCGCTATATTGGGGTTCCGCCATTTTGTAGTAACAATCCCACAGTACACTGCAACTAGTAGTACCCATAATCCATTGCGTTGTTCAGTAAAAACCAACAAGGTAGTGTCCAAAATCATTCATTACCCTCCTGAATTCAGTTCCCTATAATAGTGCACTCTATAGTGAATAATATAGGCAATAGTCACGAGGAAGCCATTTTGGACACAGGGCTAGTGCAGTTTCTGCAGAGCTAAGTCTGGAGTAACAACGACAGAGGCTCTATTCTCTCTATCACAACTCAGTGAAACATTACAATTATTTTAAAGCTGTAATTTTAAGCTAAAGACACAACCCAGTGTTTTTTTTACACAGGACATCAGAGCCATAATTTAAGACCTAAAAATTGCACTACTGTAGGGAGCCATTTTGGAGCCTTTTGGGATTTAACTGATATTTTTACTTCACTGACAGATTCGTTTTTTAAGGAAAGACTATTTGAGAGTTATTTTAGTTCAGGGAAAGACCAATTAACTTTACGGGTCACAGCTATTTATATCAGATATTTATGATCTGTGCTTCAATTTTTCATTTACATTCACACAGATATGATTTTCATCTATTTACTATAATCCTCTCAGCCCTAATTATGTAAAAATTACAGATGTCATTTCGAATTAACTACGTTTATTAACCTACTAACGCCTTTCTGCACACTGACCTTGAAACATACTTATGAAACATCTATTACGGTCGACTCTGCTGGTTGGATCCCCGGTGATTCCTCGACCATCTGAGACTGGGAGTACAAAAGAGAACAAGTGCTTTGCTCTCCTGGCCCTCCCTCACCCCTCACGATAGTGTGCTCAGTGCACATCCAGCTGGATGTCTATCAGCCATGCGTTATTTGTCATGTGTTTTTGTCCAGTGCAATAGATCTGGGCGGTTGGTGTTCTCCTTCAGAGCAGTGCAGCAGGTGAAGCAGGTAGTGTCGAAGTAGGTGACTGTCTGTGAGGAGTGTGGTGTGTTCTCCCTGTGTCTGCATGGGTTTCCTCTGGGTGACTGTCTGTGAGGAGTGTGGTGTGTTCTGCCTGTGTCTGCGTGGGTTTCCTCTGGGTGACTGTCTGTGAGGAGTGTGGTGTGTTCTCCCTGTGTCTTTGTGGGTTGGTAGGTTGATTGGTGACTCAAAAGTCTCTGGACCCACTGTGACCCTGAGTTGGATAAGCGGTTACAGATAATAAATGGATGGATTTGGTTGTGGACAGTTGTTCACTGCACCCTACGTCGCTTTGTAAAAGCCACAAAATTCAATAAAATATTTACACTCAAATAAAACATGTAATGTCATCTTCATTTTCTTAAATCTCTTTGATGACATTGTTTATTAGACATAGTATTATGAGCATGCCTGTGTTTGTATGTGTGTGTGTGTGTGTGTGTGTGTGTGTATGATCCAGTTTTCTGTGCATGTGTGTGTGTGTGTTTGTCTGGGACTCTTCAGTTTAACAATCAGGTCGTCTTTCCCCACGGGATGCCTTTCTGTCCCCCAAAAAAGAACACGCACACACACACACACACACACACTACCTGAAACCCTGCAGAACAAAAACACCACAGATGGCTCTCATTCTCTCTATTATTCTCTCTCTCTCTCTCTCTCTCTCTCTCTCTCTCTCTCTCTCTCTCTCTCTCTCTCATTCTCTCTATTATTCTCTCTCTCTCTCTCTCTCTCTCTCATTCTCTCTCTCTCTCTCTCTCATTCTCTCTCTCTCTCTCTCTCTCATTCTCTCTCTCTCTCTCTCTCTCTCTCTCTATCTCTCTCTCTCTCTCTCCCTCCTCCACACATACACATACCCACTTTCTCATTCCCCCTCTATCTCTTCTCATTTTTTCCATCTTTTTTTCCATTTCTCACTCTCTGTTCTGTCCCTCCTCTCTTTCCTCTTTCACTTTCTCTCTGCCTCTCTGCAGCTTCAGTAGCACAATGAGGCGGATATCCAATCCCACCCAGGAGACCGGGATCTAAACTGTCTTTTCTTTAAAAGGGTCAGTGCTACCGACTCAAAGGCCAACAGCCGGACTGTTTACTGCAGTGGAAAAGGGCTTCCATTCACACGGAACCTGCACTGGCTTAAAGGAACTTTTAAAAAAAGATGGTATTGCTTAAAAGTTGCTTGTTGAAGGCTCAGGAGACTTAATGTTCATCCTCTTAAAATTCCTCAGGAGCAATAGCAGTAGACAAAAAGGAGACGTGAGACACTTCTGGCTTGGATTAAGATGATGGATACTGGATTGACCAATAAAATGGGACACTGGGGTAGCTGCGCTTGAGCTTGAGGTCCCCATGCTCAACACCTAGCATTGGCTAGAGGGGTTTAAACATAACACCTAAAGAGAAACTGTATCTTCTGTAGTGATAAAGCACTGTCCACTACCTTTAGGAGGAACTGGAGTGGTGTTTGTGATTCAAATCTAACATCAGTAACTGACCTTACATATGGGGCTGCCATTGAATTCTCATAGAAGTCAGAAGAGTAGAGGCTGGTGGAGGGAACTCTTTATTGATTCCCCTGGTTTCAAAAGAAACATCAGACAAGCAGCTGTTTACAAACCATCCGTCCATTTTTATAGAAGAGGATATGTTGATACAGTATCAGAAACCATGAAGTGAGGACTACCTGAGACATAAATCATTCATTCATTCATTATCTGTAACCCTTATCCAGTTCAGGGTCGCGGTGGGTCCAGAGCCTACCTGGAATCATTGGGCACAAGGTGGGAATATCAACGTGTGTTTTTGGACTGTGGGAGGAAACTAGAGCACCCGGAGGAGACCCACGCTGACACAGAGAGAACACACCACACTCCTCACAGACAGTCACCCGGAGGAAACCCACGCTGACACAGAGAGAACACACCACACTCCTCACAGACAGTCACCCGGAGGAAACCCACGCAGACAGAGAGAGAACACACCACACTCGTCACAGACAGTCACCCGGAGGAAACCCACGCTGATAC
Source organism: Hoplias malabaricus (assembly GCF_029633855.1). NCBI lineage: Eukaryota > Metazoa > Chordata > Actinopteri > Characiformes > Erythrinidae > Hoplias > Hoplias malabaricus. The sequence goes on from NC_089817.1 coordinate 6,162,786, forward strand.
AGTGAGAACACACCACACTCCTCACAGACAGTCACCCGGAGGAAACCCATGCTGACACAGGGAGAACACACCACACTCCTCACAGACAGTCACCCAGAGGAAACCCACGCAGACACAGGGAGAACACACCACACTCCTCACAGACAGTCACCCGGAGGAAACCCACGCTGACACAGGGAGAACACACCACACTCCTCACAGACAGTCACCCGGAGGAAACCCACGCTGACACAGGGAGAACACACCACACTCCTCACAGACAGTCACCCGGAGGAAACCCATGCTGACACAGGGAGAACACACCACACTCCTCACAGACAGTCACCCTGAGGAAACCCACGCAGACACAGAGAGAACACACCACACTCCTCACAGACAGTCACCCGGAGGAAACCCACGCTGACACAGGGAGAACACACCACACTCCTCACAGACAGTCACCCGGAGGAAACCCACGCAGACACAGGGAGAACACACCACACTCCTCACAGACAGTCACCCGGAGCTGGAATCAAACCCACAACCTCCAGGTCCCTGGAGCTGTGTGACTGTGACACTACCTGCTGTGCCACCAAGACATAAATCATCAGCCTATAAAAGAGGCATTTCATGAAAAAATAATTTGTTCAGTGCATGTGTGAATCACGGTGTGTATCTTGAGCCCAACCCCCCCGGAGACCTTAGAAGTGTCCTGCCCCCTTGTCTGAGTACCTCCAGTCACAGCACTGGACCCATGAAGGTGTGGTAGCACAAAGACAAGTTTAAACAGAGCCAAACAAGCTCAGAGGAATAAGAGTACAACCAAGAATACAAGAATGAATAAGGAAGAGAACAGAGTAAAAATGGTTACAATCCAGAGCTTCTGCTCCTTGCTCCTCACCTCTTGAGTCGGAATGAATGCAAATCGGCTCATTATCCTTTAAAGGAACAGGTGCTGAAACCGCTGGTTCTGAACAGGACTGTTTAGACAGGGAGACTGCTGCTGTGGTGTTTGATCCTTGTGGTGGTTTGATGTTGTATTATGGCCCCAGAACTGTGTTCACTTGTGGAAAAGGTTGAGAATATGTCACCTTTAAAGGAATTTGCAGAGGGATAAAGGTTTCAGCCTTGCGCCCAGTGATTCCGGGTAGGCTCCAGACCCACCACGACCCTGAACTGGATAAGCGCTTACAGACACCAAATAAATGAATGAACGAATGATGCTTATTAGTGTTATTGTTAATAACCTTCAACTAATCTATGGCTTTAACCGATCTCTGCTGGAGATACGTGTGTACTGACACTAGCTGATGGCTCCTTGCAAAGCCTGTTGGTGCCCTAACTCAGTTTGAGCAGACTGCTAGCCCCTGAGGGAGGGAGAGAGACAGAGACAGAGAGAGAGAGAGAGAGAGAGAGAGAGAGAGAGAGAGAGAGAGAGAGAGAGAGAGAGAGAGAGGAAATAGGGGGAGAAGGGAAAGAAGCGAAAGTTGTCCGGTGGGACCCCCGCTGTACCATGCCCTATATGGCATTTTACTGCTTGAGGTCTCTGAGTCTGGGGAAGAGGAAAGCTCTTTGTGAGTGGCTGCTGTAGAGGCTCAGGACTCTATAGTCAGTCTGATTTAAATCTGCATCAAGCAAGAAGGAAGAGCAGAGCCGAGAGCAGTCTCAAAGAATTCCTGGGCAAGATGCCCTTTATATCCTTCTCCAACAGTCATAACAAAACTGTATCTCAGGAACAGTAACTTTATATGAGAAGGAAAAACACACATTCTTGGGCTCCCGAGTGGTGCCGGGGTCTGAGCATGGTTCTGTAATTGGGAGATTGTGGGTTCCATTCCTGGTGATGCCTCAGCTGTGGAAGGCTTGGAGTCTAAGACCGCATAACTGGCCTCACTCTCCGGGAGCCCTTTTGTACCAAAAGTTCTCTGGGTCCTGTGCTGGTTTTGGCACCTTGGTGCTTTCCAGTGAAACGACTCACACTTCCACTAGTTTTGACGGGAATCAAAGATACGGAGGCATTGAGGTGTTCCTCAGTTCCAGTGGCTAGTTCCTTGTTGTATCCACTGTTTACCGCAGGCTGTAAATAACACAGTTCTGAGCCGTCCGGTGGCTAACATTGACCACAGCCACAGAAAACACACAGATGCTGCATTGTCCTGTTTTAATTTCCTTATGTTTCCTAGTTTTCTTTCCAAATCAGATAACGGGTCATTTCCTGTTTCACATTTTCCCATTTCATAAAGATACGTTACACAGAGACACCTGGTTCTCTGGTGTTTTTACCCAGAACACCACAGAGGATGATACAACATGCTACAAATGACTCCATCCCTCCACTGTGTTATGCTTTATTTAAGGCTCTGAGCTCTTTCTGGAGCTTCATTAGCTATAAACACCTATGAATGCCTTCACTGTTCCTTCTGAAGAATACACTCCTCTATGGTTTTCGCTGGGAACAAATATTTCTTGCTCATAATTTATGCTGGTGGAAACATCCCGAAGGGGATTTGAAACCCAAATTAGATTGGGTTTGTGAACGGGAACTGATCTAGGCCCTCCCACAAAGCTTCCATTTTAGAGGCACGGGGTCTTGTTCTACAGAGCCAAATTTCAGTTGCGTTTCTGAGTTCCTGACAAGACTTACTGAATGACCAGTAGTGGACTTATAAATATCTTACCTCAGATTAAATTGGAATAATATCCAGGACAGTTTACACATCTTTGGTTGGCGGGAACATATTGGTGAGATATTGGCAGTGGTGTTTGTCCTGTGGTGAGAGGGATATGTGGGTGCCTTCTGCTCGCTCCCACTCTATTTCTCTGTCTCTCTATCTCCCTCTCTCTCTCTCTCTCTCTCTCTCACACACACACACACAAATGTACACGTTGCCAGTACAGAAGAGTAAGAGGACAGTCAGCAGATGGCAGCCCCAGTGTGGCACACACAGCAGGCACCGACAGCCGTGAGGCGGCATGTGAAGGGGCTCTGAGGTGCCATGGTGATGGAGGAGAGGTGTGTGGGGGTGTGAGGGTCCAGGCAGGAACTTGAATGAACAAAGAGTCAAACAGAGGGAGAGACAGTGGGACACCTGTCTGTGAATGACACTCTGTTATTAACACTGTAGCAGAGGAAGAAAGCTAATGGTGACCACACTACAACATCCATCGGAAGACCCAGAGATCCAGGGTAGAGTGTGGGTTTAGGTTTACTCAGTTTACAGTTAGGATTTGTCTTCAGTTTTAGCGTAACGCCACTTCACGGTTTCATGTGTAAACACTAGGCTGAAATGTAGTTTTTCAGGCCCATGTTGCAACACAAAACAGTAGCACGTTACACTGGAACTGCATAAAGTACAAATACACTAATTGGACTATTTGCAGGTGTCTAAAGGGTTAAATGTGACATATTATGGCCCTTTTCCACAAGTGGGTTTTAATGAAATGTCTGTGACCTGCTTTGGTCAAAACACCACAAGGATCAAACAACGCAGCAGCATTTCCCCCTGTGAATACAACCTTCTTCAGACCTTTTCCCCCCTGTTCATCTTCTGTTCTCTTAATATTCCTCTCTCTATTCTCTCTATTGCCATTTTAGCTCAGTTCTCTCATATCTTGGCTCTCATTGTTGCCTGTTGTTCTCTCTCAGTTCACTGTTGCTGTGTGTGTTTTACATAGCTTAACCCCACCTTTGCAATCTCATATAAAGGTCAGCGATACTCAGATAAGGAGACAGCACAATTCTAAATTTACTTTAAAAGTATGTGACATCAGAAGTGGAGCAAAATGAGGGAGACTCATTTTAATTCATGATTTCAGACTCAGGCAGTCCACCCAAAACAAGACAGGGTGCTTTTGTTTCATAGTGTGTGTGTTAGACAGCTGTAGATAGACAGCTCTATGTCCCCTTTAAGCCAAGTTAGATTATTATCCAGCGACTAACATTAGGGGCGGCACGGTGGCGCAGCAGGTACCTGGGACCTGGAGGTTGTGGGTTTGATTCCCGCTCCGAGTGACTGTCTGTGAGGAGTGTGGTGTGTTCTCCCTGTGTGGGTTTCTTCCGGGTGACTGTCTGTGAGGAGTGTGGTGTATTCTCCCTGTGTCCACGTGGGTTTCCTCCGGGTGACTGTTTGTGAGGAGTGTGGTGTGTTCTCCCTGTGTCTGCGTGGGTTTCCTCCGGGTGACTGTCTGTGAGGAGTGTGGTGTGTTCTCCCTGTGTTTGCGTGGGTTTCCTCCGGGTGACTGTCTGTGAGGAGTGTGGTGTGTTCTCCCTGTGTCCGCGTGGGTTTCCTCCGGGTGACTGTTTGTGAAGAGTGTGGTGTGTTCTCCCTGTGTCTGTGTGGGTTTCCTCCGGGTGACTGTCTGTGAGGAGTGTGGTGTGTTCTCTCTGTGTCTGTGTGGGTTTCCTCCGGGTGACTGTCTGTGAGGAGTGTGGTGTGTTCTCCCTGTGTGGGTTTCTTCCGGGTGACTGTCTGTGAGGAGTGTGGTGTGTTCTCCCTGTGTCCACGTGGGTTTCCTCCGGGTGACTGTTTGTGAGGAGTGTGGTGTGTTCTCCCTGTGTCTGCGTGGGTTTCCTCCGGGTGACTGTCTGTGAGGAGTGTGGTGTGTTCTCCCTGTGTTTGCGTGGGTTTCCTCCGGGTGACTGTCTGTGAGGAGTGTGGTGTGTTCTCCCTGTGTCCGCGTGGGTTTCCTCCGGGTGACTGTTTGTGAAGAGTGTGGTGTGTTCTCCCTGTGTCTGTGTGGGTTTCCTCCGGGTGACTGTCTGTGAGGAGTGTGGTGTGTTCTCTCTGTGTCTGTGTGGGTTTCCTCCGGGTGACTGTCTGTGAGGAGTGTGGTGTGTTCTCTCTGTGTCTGTGTGGATTTCCTCCAGGTGACTGTCTGTGAGGAGTGTGGTGTGTTCTCCCTGTGTCTGCGTGGGTTTCCTCCGGGTGACTGTCTGTGAGAAGTGTGGTGTGTTCTCCCTGTGTCTGTGTGGGTTTCCTCCGGGTGACTGTCTGTGAGGAGTGTGGTGTGTTCTCTCTGTGTCTGTGTGGGTTTCCTCCGGGTGACTGTCTGTGAGGAGTGTGGTGTGTTCTCTCTGTGTCTGTGTGGGTTTCCTCCGGGTGACTGTCTGTGAGGAGTGTGGTGTGTTCTCCCTGTGTCTGTGTGGGTTTCCTCCGGGTGACTGTCTGTGAGGAGTGTGGTGTGTTCTCTCTGTGTCTGTGTGGGTTTCCTCCGGGTGACTGTTTGTGAGAAGTGTGGTGTGTTCTCTCTGTGTCTGTGTGGGTTTCCTCCGGGTGACTGTCTGTGAGGAGTGTGGTGTGTTCTCTCTGTGTCTGTGTGGGTTTCCTCCGGGTGACTGTCTGTGAGGAGTGTGGTGTGTTCTCCCTGTGTCTGTGTGGGTTTCCTCCGGGTGACTGTCTGTGAGGAGTGTGGTGTGTTCTCTCTGTGTCTGTGTGGATTTCCTCCAGGTGACTGTCTGTGAGGAGTGTGGTGTGTTCTCCCTGTGTCTGCGTGGGTTTCCTCCGGGTGACTGTCTGTGAGAAGTGTGGTGTGTTCTCCCTGTGTCTGTGTGGGTTTCCTCCGGGTGACTGTCTGTGAGGAGTGTGGTGTGTTCTCTCTGTGTCTGTGTGGGTTTCCTCCGGGTGACTGTCTGTGAGGAGTGTGGTGTGTTCTCTCTGTGTCTGTGTGGGTTTCCTCCAGGTGCTCCGGTTTCCTCCCAAATCCCAAACACACGTTGGTGGATTGGCGACTCAAAAGTGTCCTTAGGTGTGAGTGTGTGAGTGAATGTGTGTGTGTGTTTCTGTGTTGCCCTGTGTGGCGCCCCCTCCAGGGTGTATTCCCGCCTTGTGCCCATTGAAGCGCGACCCTGAACGGGATAAGCGCTTACAGATAATGAATGAATTAATGAATGACTAACATTAACCTGGCTTGAAATGATGGTGAAAATAATGATGATTGATTACCCAGAACACCACAGTCCTGATACAACACGCTACAAATGACCTCATCCCTCCACTGTGTTATGCTTTATTTGAGGCTCTGAGCTCTTTCTGGAGCTTCTTTAGCTCTAAACTCCCATGAATGCCTTCACTGTTCCTTCTGAAAAATGCACTCCTCTATGGTTCTACCGGGAACAAATGTTCCTTGCTTACAATTTATGTTGGTGGAAACATCCAGGTTCTAATTTGAGTTCATGAACAGGAACTGATCCAGTGCTACGTTGGTGGAAGGGGACTATGGGTAGATAATGTTTAAAATTTGTTATCATTTTAGGGCTTTAATTTGAGGGTGATGCCAGAACGCTCAATGAGAGAGAGAGAGAGAGAGAGAGAGAGAGAGAGAGAGAGAGAGAGAGAGAGACGGCCTCTCTTTCCCTATTCGTCATCTCCTATTCACTGTGTCTTTCACTGCCTCTCTGCCTATATCATTTCTTTCTTACACACACACACACACACACACACACACCTGTCATCAACCTTCTCTGTGGTCTGGTTGCTGAGCAAATCCTGCTAATGAACATCTGTTGCCGTTAATGGATGACAGCAAGGTGAGAGGGACCAGATCATCCTGTTCTCTCTCTCTCTCTCTCTCTCTCTCTCTCTGCAATATTGCCTGTCGTCGAAATGCCCCATATCAAGTTACATAAGATGACTTTAATATCTGACTCTGCACACTGTCACATCGCTGAAATTGGTAGAACACTTTAAAGCCATTATCTCTCAACGTAACAGTTCATCTCAGACTGAAACCTGCCTCTGTACACTACACACCCATTCCACACACACCCCACGTCTGTTCAGCGGGTTCAGATGCACTCTGTGTCCAAACGTTTGGTACCATCTCATTGAATATATCTTCTTAGATCAAGGTTTAATCGTAGGGTGTTTGCTCGTGGTGACAGCTTCTTCTCTTCTGGGAAGACGTAGGAGTGGGGATTGGACAGTGTGTGTGTGGGGATTTGATGGCTATCAGGCATGAGAACTCGAGTGAAGGCAGGTACAGAGGTTGAATGTTTAGTTATGGCTCACGAAGGCCACTCAAGAAAAGCTCATGTGCAGCTGCTCCAGAACGTTCCATTTCACTTCATTCTTAGCTGTGACTACAATGTTTGGACATACAGTGTGTGTGTGTGTGTGGGTGTGTATGTATACATGCTACGGTGTGTGTGTGTGTGTGTGAGTGTGTGTTGTCGTTATAACTTCCCCCATATGAAGAGGAAGTGTGAGTATGTATCTTGTCACACTTGAACATTCTGGATGAACAGGTTCAACCTGAGCCCATTCTGCTTTTTTTCTCTAATGGCTGTTTACATGGGGGTTTGACCTTGGCTGTCCTTGACTGACCCTTCCCCCCAGTCTCAGGCAATGAAGAAAAACCCAAATCCCTCTATCCTTCCATCTCTCCTTCTCCTTGTCCATCTCCTTGAACATCTCTTTTATCTTTCCCCATCTCCCCATCCCTCTCTCTTCCTCTCAGAATCCTTTACAGCCCTCAAGCTCCCACTCGATCACTTCAAAGCAGAAGCAGAAAGGAGAGAGAGAGAGAGAGAGAGAGAGAGAGAGAGAGAGAGAGAGAGCGAGGGAGAGAGAGGGGGGGGGTGGGATCGATCCCAAAGACATGCAGGAAATAGGAATGAATCATAGATAGTACTTCCATATATCCTGAAGACGTCCATCTTGAGTCTATCACGTATCCGATGAGATACACTCCACTGTGCAATTCAAAATGCGGTTACTGCCATCCAATTATTCTCAGAACTGTTTCTGTCATTTGGAATGAGCTGGGGGCGGGGTTTTTGAAGATGTCAGACAGCCACTTCATTAGAAACCCACTCCTCTGCAGCTCCACTGTGCTGGTTCGTGCAGATTGTTATCGTCCATTCCTGTACATTGTGGGTTAGATCCAGTTTGGGCTGGAGTGGTGTTGGTAAATGGACTGCTCTCAAGTTTGCGGCTTCACTGATGTGTGTAGAACCCAAGCAACATTGCTGTGTCTGCTACAGAATCAAGCAGCGTCACAAAACACCAACTTTAACAGGAACAACAGGCTTTGGAAACCACCAAACAACGGTGCAGTAAACATTAAAAGAATAGTGTAAAGTAGGTAGCAGTGGAAAAGTGCCAATTAAGGTTTACCCTATCAGTATGACTCACATCACACATATACACATGAAATAACAATCATCCATCCATCCATCCATTATCTGCAACCGCTGATTCAATTCAGGGCCACGGTGGGTCCAGAGCCAAAAATGTCCAGGCGGACATTTTTGAGTCACCAATCAACCTACCAGCATGTGTTTTTGGACTGTGTGAGGAAACTGGAGCACCTGGAGGAAACCCACGCAGACACAGAGAGAACACACCACACTCCTCACAGACAGTCAATCGGAGGAAACCCACGCAGACACAGAGAGAACACACCAACTCCTCACAGACAGTCACCCGGAGGAAACCCAAGCAGACACAGGGAGAACACACCACACTCCTAACAGACAGTCACCTGGAGGAAACCCACGCAGACACAGAGAGAACACACCAACTCCTTACAGACAGTCACCCGGAGGAAACCCACGCAGACACAGAGAGAACACACCAACTCCTCACAGACAGTCACCCGGAGGAAACCCACACAGACACAGAGAGAACACACCACACTCCTCACAGACAGTCACCCGGAGGAAACCCAAGCAGACACAGGGAGAACACACCACACTCCTCACAGACAGTCACCTGGAGGAAACCCACGCAGACACAGAGAGAACACACCACACTCCTCACAGACAGTCAATCGGAGGAAACCCACGCAGACACAGAGAGAACACACCAACTCCTCACAGACAGTCACCCGGAGGAAACCCAAGCAGACACAGGGAGAACACACCACACTCCTAACAGACAGTCACCCGGAGGAAACCCACACAGACACAGAGAGAACACACCAACTCCTCACAGACAGTCACCCGGAGGAAACCCAAGCAGACACAGGGAGAACACACCACACTCCTCACAGACAGTCACCTGGAGGAAACCCACGCAGACACAGAGAGAACACACCACACTCCTCACAGACAGTCACCCGGAGGAAACCCACACAGACACAGGGAGAACACACCAACTCCTCACAGACAGTCACCCGGAGGAAACCCACAAAGACACAGGGAGAACACACCACACTCCTCACAGACAGTCACCCGGAGGAAACCCACGCAGACACAGGGAGAACACACCACACTCCTCACAGACAGTCACCCGGAGGAAACCCACACAGACACAGGGAGAACACACCACACTCCTCACAGACAGTCACCCGGAGCAGGAATCGAACCCACAATTTGTTCTTCGCATTTAGCCCAATCCGTGCAGCGAAACACACATTTACACACACACTAGTTAACACTAGGGGGCAGTGGGCACACATGCCCAGAGCGGTAGGCAGCCCTAGCCACGGCACCCAGGGAGCAGTTGGGGGTTATGTGCCTTGCTCAAGGGCACTTCAGTCATGACCTGTCGGCTCTGGGGATCAAAGTGGCAACCCTCTGGTTACAAGCCCAGTTCCATAACCACCAGGTCAAATTTCTAGTCAAACCGGATTTTGCCAGTGATTTGTAACACTTTTTGCGCCTGTGGTGGTGAAAGTCAATGTAACCATCGGTTCTGTCATTGGCAGATTGCCTGTTTGACCCCTCTATTTCCCAAGACACTCATGGCCAGAAATCCAAGCGGCCTCACACTATGGGTGGACAGAATGGCCCTTTCTCTCTCTACATCAACCAACTAATCAGTTAATGTTCTCCTCCAAGCTTGTAGAGCTTTCCAAGGATGTTGCATTTGCAGCTGTAGCACTTCATGTGTCTCAGAGCAAGCACATGTTAGTCCCCCCACATTTCCACAAGTGAGCAATGTCCTGAAAAATGTCTGTGACCTGCTTTGGTCAAAGTACCACAAGGATCAAACATAGCAAATTTAACGTACCATGGTTTATAAGGTACATTATAGCCTATGATAAACAGACTGGGTGGGGTGGGTGGATAAGCTACAGATCCCTATATTTAAGTGTTCATATACTGAACAGGTGACTTTTTTCATAATACACCTCCTTTAAAAGTAAAATACTCAATGTACTTTCAGGTAGAGAATGGACAGGTCGATAGCAGTCACCCGTCAATACGATATAAACGAACGGAGTCGGCTTCTCATGCTCCACAAAACTGGGTTAAGGCCAAGACATGTGACTCATGGTATAATGCCGGTTCTAGTTGACGTTTACCTCAGGGCTGTGATTAGTTACTTGACAAGTTTAGAACTGATGCTGTCTGAAGGATAACATATTGCACCGTGACACTGGATCGCTCGAACTAAAGCTGGCCACTCACACACTGTGTCACACACTTTCTATTGCCTCATCATTTGCTGTCACGCTGAGGCACTTGAAATGAAGTCTGGACTCAATTCACCACCAGTCACTTGAAGAGGATCCCTGCTGTGGGGGTGTGAGAGGAGGCCGGCTGGTTCGGTGGCGGTGTGTGTTTGTGTGTGTGTGTGTGTGGGTGAGGGAAGAAGCTAGCTGTGACACTCCCAGCCCCTCTGCTTTAAGGTGAAATGAGTCATACCCATAAGAGTGGGGCTAGACAAGGTCTATGACCATAAACACTAACCAATGGAGAAATATAGTGAATGCCCCTCATGAATGATGGTGTTTTATTTTTTCCTGAAATTTTCTTTTCAGTCTGGAAAATGAAAATCTTCTTCCACATACATCGCCTGTTTATTAGGTCCTCTACTGGTCATTTCTCTGACAAAAATCAGCTCTGCTCCTTTAAATCAATGTAATGGAGTTTTGTTTTAACTACAACAGCCCAGACAGCACACCGTATGGCACTTTTCCACTGCACTGTACCTACTCTACTTGGCTGTACCTGCCTTTTGGCACCTTGTACCAGGTTCATTGTCCACTATCACAGCCCCCCGCCACCTAAAATTTAGCCAGTGACAACACAAAAAAATTATAACCTGGATCCATGGCATACAATGATGGCGGCTGTAAATTCCAGCCATCTTTTTGGCTGGTGGTGAGTTTGTGCTGGAAGTCATTGTATGCATTTTGTGATTCAGAAGTCTCTCTGGCCAATCAGAGCACTGCAAGGTTTCCATGTTACACTTTAGTCCCTACTCAGCTCGCCTGGAATCACAAGCAGGTACCAGATACTAAATTAGCGTAGTGAAAAAGCAAAAAAGCAGAGCAGATTTGAGTAGATTGGTGTAGGTACCATGCAGTGGAAAAGGCTGACATGGGTTGAACCTAGATTACTAGAGTTCTAGATGAGGATGGGCTCTGTGTGGGTTGGACATGGGCTAAGGTGGGCTGCATTTATTGTGTAAATACGGACATTCCAGTAGCTTCCTCTACATGGGGCCCACCTTAGCCTATAATGGTCTATATACAGCCGAGACAGGCCTTGTGTTTAATCCACACTGGTTCCATCACTGACTCTAAAGAGCATTCTCTATGTGGGGACACACTGAATTTGCTGAAATCAGCTGGGCTGCTCATATTAGCTGTGTATGAATGTGTTGGCTTTGACCATTAGCTCTCAGTGTGTGAAATGTTGTGCTTCGGCGTTGAGCTGCTAGTGAGCAATGAGAGATACCAATCAGTTGCTCACACCTTTGGACAATTTCACACACTCACCCAGTCACACCACACACTTATAGCTGTAACATGCTTAGAGACTAACTGATTAAAGGAAATGTTGTGCTTCTGCGTTGAGCTGCTAATGAGCAATGACAGATACTAATCAGTTGCTCACACCTTTGGACAATTTCACACACTCACCCAGTCACACCACACACTTATAGCTGTAACATGCTTAGAGACTAACTGATTAAAGGAAATGTTGTGCTTCTGTGTTGAGCTGCTAGTGAGCAATGAGAGATACTAATCAGTTGCTCACACCTTTGCACAGTTTCACACACTCACCCAGTCACACCACGCACTCATGGCTGTAACATGCTCAGAGACTAACTGATTAAAGGAAATGTTGTGCTTCTGTGTTGAGCTGCTAGTGAGCAATGAGAGATACTAATCAGTTGCTCACACCTTTGGACAATTTCACACCCTCACCCAGTCACACCACACATTCATGGCTGTAACATGCTTAGAGACTAACTGATTAACAGTCTCTCTCTACACAGAAGCAAGGAGCTAAATCCTTGCTAATGAAGCTACAAGGGTATCGTCATTCATCCATTCACCCTGTGTAAATCCACCTCTTTATCATCAGGGTCATGGTGGGTTTGGAGCCGACCCACAATCACTGGTCCAAGGCCAGAGGCATGTTTAGAAGGTGAAAATAAATTCTCATGTTCTTTTTCCGCAGAGTAACTGAAATAGTGATCGCTCTACGTCTCCTGCCTAAGGGTGTTGGCTGATCTGGTCTTTATTACCTCCCCATTTGTCTCTGTGTAAATTGCGAGGCAGGTTGTTATGTGTGAAAGCCCTGGGGGGGCCATACGCATGCCTCTAAATATAGTAATCACCTTCCATCCCTCCACCTCTTAGTGTGACGCATGTGAGCGGCCCATAGCCAAATACATCAGCCCCTTTGAAGAATGGGAAACGCATCTGCTGATGTGATTAAGGTTGGAGTGATTCACGGCTGCTCTTTTTCGTCCCGTTACTGCGTTGTCGTGCTTTGGCCCGGTTCCTCTGGAGCAGGTTTGTTCCTCTTCCTGTCTGTGCTGGGTCTGACTGAGCTCGGTTTGTGTTCTGCTGGACTGAATCAGAGAGGCTCTCGAGGCCTGGGAAGGGAAACATGAAAGGAAGATGATTTGAAGGACAAGAGGAAATGTTTGGCTGTGGTGAAATTGCACAGACATTTATGCTTTGTGTGTAACTCCAGCTCTCTAGCTCTAACACACACACACTCACTGTGGTCATACACACGTGCCATATACGCTGCATATATGTAGGTATCTTAAAGTAATACACTGTATAGCTATGTTATATAAGCTCATTAACGTCAATTAAAAATTGGTGCCACCTCGAACAAAGGTCCCATTACTGCATAATTAAAACACCCCCGAACATCACCACAACAGTGCCACCTACAGTTTGAACCACACCTTGCATGCAAATGACATCATTATCATACAGACGTACAGTCATCTGACCACAGAACACATAGCCAGGCATTCATTAATTCATTCTCTGTAACCCTTATCCATTTCAGGGTCGCGGTGGGTCCAGAGCCTACCTGGAATCATTGGGCACAATGCAGGAGCACATCCTGGAGGGGGTGCCAGTCCGTCACAGGGCGACACACACTCACACATTCCCTCACAAACTCACACCTATGGACACTTTTGAGTCGGCAATCCACCTACCAACGTGAGAACACACCACAGACAGTCACACAGAGCAGGGCTCGAACCCACAACCTCCAGGACCCTGGAGCTGTGTGACAGTGACACTACCTGCCGTGCCGCCCATGTCCAGTCACGAACACTGCAATGTTTCTATCGCTTCACCTACTGTAACCAGACAATTCTGTGAGCAGAAATGAGCAAAGGCCTTCCGCGTGCCTCTACTCAATGAATCCCATCACACACCCTGCAGACATTTATCAACTGATCATCCTTCTGCATCGCCATCTGCAGGAGACTGAAGTTAAACATGACTTTGTTTGTCCAGGGAGCTCTGATCAGGCACAAGATTAAAACCACTGTCAGGTGAGGTGAATAACAGTGGCACTTGAGAAGGGGTGGGATATATTTGGTCTGGAGGTTCCACAAAGGGCTACATACACAGCCACTCAACCTTACAGCAGTTTAGTCTCCACTTTGATGAGAATGAGTGCTGATGTTGACGTTCTGAGGATGATGTGATTTCGTTAGTTAAACGCCTTGCTTTATTTCAGCGCCTTGAATGTCGTTTGTAAATGTTTTAATTGCAGCTGCTTCTACATAATTATGAGTATTTTTTAACAGATAGAGAAAGGGAAGATTCACGCACACACACACACACACACACACACACACACACACACACACACACACATACACATACACATACACATATGCTCGTTTGAATGAGTGAGGCGTGTGTCAATTTTCATATGCACGTTTTTGGGGCCAGGTGTGTGTGGGTGTTTGCAAATATGCTCTCACAAATACA
>NC_089817.1:6181918-6184418 GCF_029633855.1 Hoplias malabaricus
CCTCCTACTGTCACTTACTCTCCCCCACCCGCCCTCGCTCTCTCTCCCTCCCTCCCTCTCTCTCGCCTCTCCCCCTCCCCATCTCCCCCCCCCCCCCCTCTCTCTTCATATGCTGACAGGTCTGTAGTGTGAATGTCACTGTGACCCGCTGTCCTTTAGGAATGAGCAGAGATGCTGAGAGAAGCAGAACAGTGTGTGTGTGTGTGTGAGAGAGAGAGAGAGAGAGAGAGAGAGAGAGAGTGAGAGGGACATCGATAGATACAAGGTGGGGGAGCACAAAGAAGTATGTGGTGTCTCTGTGCTTTTGTTAAAGCACACACACACACACATGCACACACACACACACACACCTGACACCCTGACATGAGGAAGGAGCAGAGGACGGAGGAAGGAGAGATGGTATATTTTCTCTAATAAACACACTGCACTTCTAAACATAAGAAAGAGTTACAGGGGTGAGCCCATATTTATCAGAAACACAGATGAACCAAAACATTAAGACACCTAACAGATGAAGCGTATATTGTTGACTAATCCTCTAAACAGAAACACCTGTCCAGGTCTGGGGTACATTACACACCAAGAGAACAGGGGGTCCTGAGGTATAATGCAGAGTAAGAGAACAGTGGGCGACACTGTAGACAGTGAAAGAACAGTGGGTTCTGGGATGTATTACACAGCGAGGGAACCGTGGGTCACACAGTTCTGAGAAGAGACAGACCACTGAGGGGTGTGAGGCCAGAGGAGAGACACAAGGTAAAACACTGGAACTTACGTACATTTATAGTCCACACAGACCAATGTAGTACACAAAACTCAATCTGTCTAATAAGCAAGCATATGCATGCACACACACACACACACACACACACACAGAGAGAGAGAGAGGTTTGAGGAAAAATATGATGAAATCCTCTCATTAGGATAAACCATAGAACAGCTACGGCTGGGGAGTAGTGACACACTTTACATATCTCACTCAGGAGGGACAAGAACAAAGAGAATACATAAACACACACACACACACACATATATATGAGAGTGAGAGAGAGTGAGTGAGAGAAATAAAGAGAGAGAGAAAGAATCATTTACTCAAACCAGTCTGTCTTTAAAGATCAAAACAAGACCTAATAAATTAGCCACTCGTTACTACTGCTTACACACACACACACACACACACACACACACACACACACACACACACACACACTCACTCCACTTCCACTGATTAGTTGTGTGTAGCCTCTCTGCAGACTGTTATTACTCTGAAGCACATACACTCATCCTCACACTCCACATGATTTGTGTCCTCTTCCGCTCTTTGTTTTCATCATCTCGTTTCTTCATTTCTGAGCGTCCGGACTCTCCTCCTGACCTGCCCTTCGCCCCGGAGTCCACACAGCTCTTACACAGCTCTTACACAGCCCTTACACTGCTCTTACACTG
Organism: Hoplias malabaricus; assembly: GCF_029633855.1. Lineage (NCBI taxonomy): Eukaryota > Metazoa > Chordata > Actinopteri > Characiformes > Erythrinidae > Hoplias > Hoplias malabaricus. Next base: position 6,183,365 of record NC_089817.1, read on the forward strand.
CACTACACTGCTCTTACACTGCTCTTACACAGCCCTTACACAGCCCTTACACTGCTCTTACACAGCTCTTACACAGCCCTTACACTGCTCTTACAAAGCTCTTACACAGCCCTTACACTGCTCTTACACTGCTCTTACACTGCTCTTACACAGCCCTTACACTGCTCTTACACAGCTCTTACACTGCTCTGACACTGCTCTGACACTGCTCTTACACTGCTCTTACACTGCTCTTACACAGCACTTACACAGCCCTTACACAGCCCTTACACTGCTCTTACACAGCTCTTACACAGCCCTTACACTGCTCTTACACTGCTCTTACACAGCTCTGACACAGCTCTGACACTGCTCTTACACTGCCCTTACACTGCCCTTACACAGCCCTTACACTGCTCTTACACAGCCCATACACAGCTCTTACACTGCTCTTACACAGCTCTTACACAGCTCTTACACAGCCCTTACACTGCTCTTACACAGCTCTTACACAGCCCTTACACTGCTCTTACAAAGCTCTTACACAGCCCTTACACTGCTCTTACACAGCTCTTACACTGCTCTTACACTGCTCTTACACAGCTCTGACACTGCTCTTACACAGCCCTTACACTGCTCTTACACAGCTCTTACACTGCTCTTACACTGCTCTTACACAGCTCTGACACTGCTCTTACACAGCCCTTACACTGCTCTTACACAGCTCTTACACTGCTCTTACACTGCTCTTACACAGCTCTGACACTGCTCTTACACAGCTCTTACACAGCTCTTACACAGCCCTTACACTGCTCTTACACAGCTCTTACACAGCCCTTACACTGCTCTTACAAAGCTCTTACACAGCCCTTACACTGCTCTTACACAGCTCTTACACTGCTCTTACACTGCTCTTACACAGCTCTGACACTGCTCTTACACAGCCCTTACACTGCTCTTACACTGCCCTTACACAGCCCTTACACTGCTCTTACACAGCCCATACACAGCTCTTACACTGCTCTTACACTGCTCTTACACAGCTCTTACACAGCCCTTACACAGCCCTTACACA
>NC_089817.1:6191918-6199418 GCF_029633855.1 Hoplias malabaricus
CTCCTCACAGACAGTCACCCGGAGAAAACCCACGCAGACACAGAGAGAACACACCACACTCCTCACAGACAGTCACCCGGAGGAAACCCACGCAGACACAGGGAGAACACACCACACTCCTCACAGGCAATCACCCGGAGGAAACCCACGCAGACACAGGGAGAACACACCACACTCCTCACAGACAGTCACCCGGAGGAAACCCATACAGACACAGGGAGAACACACCACACTCCTCACAGACAGTCACCCGGAGGAAACCCACGCAGACACAGGGAGAACACACCACACTCCTCACAGACAGTCACCCGGAGGAAACCCACGCAGACACAGGGAGAACACACCACACTCCTCACAGACAGTCACCCGGAGGAAACCCACGCAGACACAGGGAGAACACACCACACTCCTCACAGACAGTCACCCGGAGCGGGACTCGACCCCCCAACCTCCAGGTTCCTGGAGCTGTGTGACTGCGACACCACTGTGCATTTAAATACATTTAATACATACACATCCGTCAGCCATAACATAATGACCACCTCCTTGTTTTTACTCTCACTGTCTCCATCAGGCTGAGCACTGGTGTAGTTCTACATTTAAAAATGGTCAGAGGAGCTCAGAGAATGGGTAAGAAGGTGGTCATGAAGTTATGGTTGATTGGTTTATGAGTTAAATATATTTGGGCCAGTCCATGACAGACAAGCCCCCAAAAAAAGAGGTGGTATCTGGATAAATGTGAAGATGTCATTGAACCAAAGCCTTCTGCTTCTGAACCTATACCTTGCAGGAGATGGAAACATTGAAAACTAAAAACGCTATTTCCTGCTGCAGTAGAGCTACAGTTTTGGAGATACAAGGATTTGTTCAGCTACAATAAACACAAGCTTATCCAGTTTCCATAATTATGCAGAGCTTATACAGTATTGGATTTATCTTTCTCTCTGAGTTTAACGAAGAGTGTTTCAACATCAGAAAGAACAAGGAACATATTATCAATGCCTCCGAATTTTTCCAAAAAAATCTCCCATTAATTGGTTCCTACTTTGAAATCCAGGATTCAGGAAGTCCATTTCATTCTGTTTTATTTCTGTTTTACTGCCTACTGCTTTCCCTCCTCCATGAGAAGGCTGTACCTCCCACAACTCAACACTGTGATCATCTATTTTGCATTTTGTGTATTGCATTTATTTGTCGTTTAGGTTTTTCGGATTCTGCAGAGCGCATTAAGAACCGACTCAGTTCACACTGCGGTTGAATCAAGTGATTAAATTAGTCCTGCAGAGTGTAACGGTGAAAAGCTGATGGTGTGATGGTGAGACAGTGCAATGGTGGGGCTGCGTAATGGTGAGACAATGCCACTGTGGGACTGTAGAATGTTAAGAAGGTGAGATAAATGGAGAGGGGTTGAGATGGTGAAGCCTAGAGGTGGCGAGACGGTGAGATTGTGAGATGGTAAGAAGGAAAGACTGTGAAATAGTGGGACAATGAGACGGTGAGAATGTGAGACGGCGAGATGTTCTGCAGGTAGAAGCTCGTGACTGACAGCTGAGCCAGTGTGAACAGACCCAATTATTTTTGACTTCTTTTAGACTTGCTGAGTACATGCCTCTTCTGTATTCACAAACACACAACCACACACACACCCTGGAACGTAGAAACCTGGAACCAATGCCTACTCTCAAGGTTTAGGCAGATCTTCAGTATTTTTGAATACTGAGTATTTTAGTGTATTTCAATATTTGAACCATATACTGTGTGCTGCACAGAAGAAGCCTGCAGGGGATTTTCTGTAATGGTTTATTGAGAAGTCTAGTCTAGTTGCTCTGATAGTGCTTACCTCATTTTTAGCATAAAATATTAGTGCATTTTTCATTAATTCTTAATTCTACACTTATAAAATTTCATGCATTTTTTGTTTACATTTAGTTACTATTTCCTTTTAACATTTAATTTATTTCACATTGCTGACATGCTGCTTTATGATTGGCCACTTATCTCCCTTTTACAATTTTTGAATTTTATTTCAGACCAATTTTTTTAAAAAACATGCACTTAAATGTGACGTTAATGACATATTTATCAATATCTGAGGATGTTTCCTCACCATTTGCTGCTCTCCAGTCTGTTTCGATGCTCAAAACCGTGTTTACAAAGCCCCGATGTAAATAAATTGCTAAAAAAAAAAACAAAGTGTCTCTGTCCGGTATGCTAGGCTTTCTCTCTCTCTGCTCACGGCAGAGAAAAGGCATCTGGAATTTTAAGAAAACACAGAGAACTCCAATCACTGAAAAGCAGGAACCAAGTGGATGTTGCTCTATTCCTGCTCCATAGGTTTCTTAAGGTGGAATGCTTCCAAATCCAGGAGACAGCTAACTGCATGAAAGTAAACACAAACCAAAAGTGCTACAAAATTAAACAAGACAATTTATAAATGAGTTTCTGTGGGAATTCAAACAGTGAATATACATTTACAGACAAGTCATTTTCTTCCTCAACTTTGCAGGGCTTCTGAATGTAAACAAACCAGAGAGAACAGCATTTGCCCACATTCGTAAACATCCCCTTTAAGGAAAGTGTAATCTCAGTGAGAGACGCTGGATGTTCTCTGCAGTTCCTCTGTAGTTCTGTGTCTTTTCTGTTTCTAGTCTGTGAGGTGTTCACATGTTGAAACAAATTCTATCCAACACATTCATTCATTCATTCAGGAATCCTCTGCAAACACAGACAGAACACAACAAACACAGACAGTGACTCGTAGCAAGGATTGAACCCACATCCTCAGGACCCTGCAATATCACTGTTCCACCCCTCACACAAATTAATGTTTGTCAAGTTATTGTGTTATTAATTTGAAGTCATATTAACGTTGCATGCATTTGGAATCTTCAGTATGTATTTGTACAACAACCTTCAACAGAAGTGAGCTGAGTGAAGAATGAAAGATAAGGATAAACTGGACGTCTACCTTTAGAGAGTGTGGCAACTGGTTGAAAGAAACTAACCTGTTCCTGCACCAGAGATAATGAAGATTTCCAGGATCTAGCATCATGTCTTGTTTGTGTTGACTCTGTTGCACAGTGGGAAGTAAATAAACAGATAAATAATTCAGCACAGAGACAGAAGCACCTTCAGCAATGTGACAGGCATGTGTTCATATTCCCTGCCATTGTGAACGCTGACACATCTGCCAAAACAGATTGGACAGAAGGTTTAAAAGAACAGGCTGTGTGAGTGTACCACTTGTCTTACTCATAACACAGCGTCTGTACTATTGACATTCCATTATTATTTCTCCTTATTTCTTGCTACATCATTGCTCGACAGCATGCTGACATTTACAAGAGAAAACAAAGGTTTTGGTAACAGCCCTGTAGGCGCTACATGGTGAAAATGCTAAACAAAATATTCATATCACAGTGTCTTCAAACCGTATACAAGGAGAGCAAGCTGCTGAATGATTACAAACTACTCTGTGGAGGTAGCTGCTAGGCAGCCATATTGAGTTCTTGTTTATCACAGGCAGCTGACAGACACTCTGTCTAACAGAGTAATTACTCAACAACATTACATTGGCAATGGCTTGGCTTTGTCTCTGAAGTGGGGACTGGTTTCTTAACAACTTGTGTAAGCGCATGTTACACAGAGCAGCTTGGAGGCTAGAGGTTGAAGGAAAATGGGTGATTTTTTTGTGGTTCTTAGTGGGCACTATTTATGGAAGCTAGCTTGGTAAGTGCAACAAAATTTCAGTAGAACAACAACAGAACTGGGAACTTGTTAGCTAGTTAGCTACTGTTAGCAACTGAAACACCTGTCCCAGCTGCAACAACAGAACTAGCTGGTGATAGCTAGCTACCTAGCTAGCCAGCCTGCCAAGTGAACAGATAGCTACATGCAAATGAATTCTAATTAAAACTGCTAAATCACAGCAGAAACCACACAGTTCCTCCAGAAATGAGTCTTGGTGGCACTAGAGGACTAGAAGACGACAATGGCTTTGTCTCTGAAGTGGGGACTGGTTTCTTAACAACTTGTGTAAGCACATGTTACACAGAGCAGGTTGGAGGCTAGAGGTTGAAGGAAAATGGGTGATTTTTTGTGGTTCTTAGTGGGCGCTATTTATGGAAGCTAGCTTGGTAAGTGCAACAAAATTTCAGTAGAACAACAACAGAACTGGGAACTTGTTAGCTACTGTTAGCAACTGAAACTCCTGTCCCAGCTACAACAACAGAACTAGCTGGTGATAGCTAGCTACCTAGCTAAACCACAGCAGCAACCACACAGTTCCTCCAGAAATGAGTCTTGGTGGCACTAGAGGACTAGAAGACGACCAGCGCAAACAGTGCAGCAATAGATACTGAAGAACTACTGAATCTGACTTTACATCTACAAAGTGGAGCAAGACGGTGGGTAGATCTGATTCAGTTATTCAGTCTTTAAAATATACAGCTGCATTGCTGTGTCTTATCCACTCATTCCAGAACACACACAACCATGTTAAAGACCTGTGGTGGTCCTATTGAGGTAGACTAATGTCTGTAATTGTGGAATGACAACATGAACATATAAGGATACATGGAGTTGAGTGAAATGAGTGTAGAAGCAAGGATGTTGCTGTAATGTTACGGCTGATTGGTGTATATTAGGAAGAGATGGCAATGTGCAGAAATTTACAAGAAGTGTACAGCTTCCGTCATTAATGCGACCAAAAAATCTACGATGAATATCATATTCATATATTAATCCAGGGGATTTTACATGTAGAAAACACCCGAGAAATACCAACATTCTTTAAAATTAGCCCCTGTGTGGCCTACAATTAGGACACCCCACCCAACAGAATCATGAGTCTCTGAGAGTAGCTGAAGGTCAGGTTCAGTTTTGTGATTCCAGATCTGAAGCAAATATATTCAAACTATATTTTAACATCATTGTCCATAATTCACTTTAATTCCAATGTGGTAAAATAAACGTTCCTGTCCCTGCAGCGTGATATTGTGTGTTGGATTGGCTTTAAAGGAGAGCTGAATTTAAATATGACCTATTTAAACATCTTGTACTAGTAGTAAACCCTGAGGTAGTGGCACACTTATGAAGCGCTACATATTGAGGAGGATTCATGTTCAAATGCCTTCACAGTGAAATTAAACACTGCAGATACTAATGGCCTCTGTATTTCAGAGCTGTGTAGCTACTGTTCTCCATTAGTGTCATGCTGTAATGGAGTACAGAGGCTCCTCAACAATGGACTAGAGGAGGAAAGAGGCAAAACATGATAAATGGCCTGAAAGAAGTTATTCTTCCCTCTTGGGGTTAGTTTTTACTCGCCTTGAAGCTGCATCTTGAGTTTCTCTGAAGCTCTGTGATGCTAGAACTTCACCTCATAGGGAAAAGAAAGGCTGGATATAGAATCTCAAAATAGTTCTACACAAAGGTGTGTTTATTTAAAACAAAAGTTGCAGGCAAATCCAAAAATTACACAATTGCCCTGAGTTTTAATATAGAAATAGCTATAGAGTTAGCTAGCATGTAGCAGAAGCTAATAGCCCATCAGTTAGCGTTGCCTAAACAAGTTGTCACCTGTAAAGTTATCTCAAATTAACAGGATTTCCTACAAACATAATGTTATCTATAAATTTGAACAGGTACATGTGTTTACCCACGCAGTTAGCAACATGAAGGCGGCAGAAACACTAGACCAGACCAGATACTAGCAAAACTAGCATATGTAGTGTTTTGAATGTTGGGATCATGCTGATATTTTTCAGCAGCGATGTACAATTATGAATTGCAGCTCATTTATGCTCAGTGTTGTATGCTCACTATGTAAACAGATACAGACAGAGACATTGTCCATATCCTGAGTTAATTTTGTCCATATTTGGGCAAGTTTTCTGAAAGTTTGTGCTGAATAACAGCCCCGGAAATCATAGGGGCAGTGTAGTCAATAGTTATAGTCTTTTTCTCAGGCACGTTGTGCAAGATCCCAAGCTTGATGTGGGGGGCCATCCCGGCAGTCATCTAAAAGCACTGGAAATGATGCAATCATCCTGTTATTGTCAGAAACTTTTGACTCTGAGCTCCGCCCTCTAGTGGATGTGTGGTTTATCAGGGAGGTAGGTGTGCATTGATGGGTACATCGTTTGTAATAATCTATTAATTTTCACATGTAAATATGGCATAAATAATCCATTAGCAACATTAGCTACATTAGCCTCATTTGTGAAGAACCAAAGGATTAACCTGGGAACACCAAACATATTTCGATTGATTGACTATGTTTGTGGTAAAGGAAACTCGTTCCCTGAAAGTGTACACTACGACGCCCTCTGAGGGTCCGCCGGAAGACGAGAATGACAACTTGAGTATAACTTAAAGCAGCTTTATAAGAGGAAGAGATACAGGGGATGATGAAGCAAGAGAGGAACTAGAGCTCTGAAACTGACGGTAGGGTTGAGGAATGGAAGAGAAGGATAGATAGAGCAGAAACAGGTGCTAATGGGATTTACATGTTGAAGAGCTGTAGACCCCACTGACCTCCAGTCATTGTTCCTGTCGTAATGTGCTGCTTTTTAAAGGTGTGAAAGCACGGAGGACATTAATAGAACATTTGGTCCCCTCTACTCTCCTGGTTAGTCTTTACACTTTGTGCTTGAATACTGGCTGCTGTGAGTGTTTGATAGCATTCAGCTATTAGAGCTTTAGCGAGGTTAGGTGCTAAGTTTTAATGATTAGTTCTGGATCCCAAACACCCCTCCTGTCTTATCCCAATGGAATTAATTGGAGCTCCATTACTCCAGAGGACACAGGTTCTCATTCAGTCAACGTTTGGAAGCTCTGATGCAAAGCTGCTCCAGAACTTCATAAATGTTTGTACAATGCTAACTGTTAGCTTGCCTCTATAGATAAACAGTAGCTCATAAACACAACAATAGACTTCAGCTAGGATCACCAACTATGCCTCAGCTCTTCTTGTTTTTCAGGCTATTGGCCTATGAATTTAAAGCTGTGGCAGATTGAGACACTGCTGGACAAAGTGACCTCTTCTGAGACCAGAAACAGAATGCTGGGCCTGTGTGTGTGTGTGTGTGGATGTGCATACCCCTCACCATCTGGGAGGTTAAATTTGTTTGAACATGTGATGTACGTTCAGGAGGGAGGTAAACAAAGACAGCACAGACCGAGAGTGGGAGGAGAAAGATGGAGACAAAAGAGATGAGATGGGACAGAAAGCTACTGACAGATACTTTGTCCCTCCATCCACCATTTCTTCTTTCTCTATTGCTCTATAATAATTATCTTTCTTTTTCCAGCAGTCTCCTCACTTTCTCCATGCTCTCTCTCTCTCTCTCTCTCTCTCTCTCTCTCTCTCTCACCTGAAGTGAGAACAGTCTAATTATAGAGCCCCCCACACACACCATTATTCAGTGTGTGAAGTGTGAGTGCGACGTGTATGTACACAGCATCAAAGTAAGCCCTCTTTATTTTCTCACACGGCTC
>NC_089817.1:6204418-6214418 GCF_029633855.1 Hoplias malabaricus
ATGATGGTGAACATGCACAAGGATGCATACACACACACACACACACACACACAGAGGGAGAGAGAGAGAGAGAGAGAGAGAGAGAGAGAGAGAGAGAGAAAGGCGAGAGAGAGAGAGAGAGAGAGAGGAGAGAGAGAGAGAGAGAGAAAGAGAGAGAGAGAGGAGAGAGAGAGGAGAGAGAGCAAGAGAGAGGAGAGAGAGAGAGAGAGAGAGAGATTTGTTTTGTAATGTAAAAATGATAATGATATATTCATAAAAAAGAAAAATATAACAAATTCTGACTAGAATAAACAACAATAGCAAATGCAGCCAGCTGAATGTATTTAGGTTTTAACATGAAATCTCCCACTTAAATCCACACTATTCTCATCCTTTCCCCATTCTGTCATATACAGACCCAGTATTCACCTTCCAAAATACACACACACACACACACACACACACACACACACACAAATACACACCCCTCATTAAACAAGTATTTTTGTGGGCCTCAAAAAGCTTCTCTCACCACAAGGCAATCAACCAGCACAGTAAATACAGCCATCTGCCTGCATGTGGTTTAGTTATGAATTGGCAGCCAGCATCACAACTAGCATCTCTCTCTCTATCTCACACACACACACACACACACACACACACACACACAGAATTATCTGCACACTCATAATCCCCAATATCCTAAATCGAAGCCTTTCAAACCCAAAGAAAGCCCATTATGTTAAGAACACAACACAGTAGCTAATGTTAGTGCGTATTGATTGGTTTATGACTCCGTTTACAGCAGACGCGCAGACGTGTTCCGGATCAAAGGCAAATGTAGTTAAACAAGGAGACAGCGGGATACCAGAATAGACAGCAGGGAGAAATACAGTGAGAGCTGAGAGCATATCAATACAAAGGTAGAAACAATATTCTGGATGAAATTTGTATCGGCGTCTTCTACCGACTGTTTCCGTGCCCGTGTTTACGTAAGGCCAAGCGAGGAAAGAAAGTGTTATCAATATCAGTTCCTGCTTCCTCTCCAGCGTACAGTCCACTACCGCACAATAAAAATTAATCTTAATGCTTCTTCCTATTGAAAACGGGGAAGTCTTTTTGAAGTCAACTCCAAATGCACAGGGAAGGGTCCTAGCTGCTAGGAACACCATAAAAATGTTTTGCATGTTAAAGCAACACTAGGAAATAGTTCTTTGTTGTGTTAGCTAGCGCTATTAAATGGCCATAATGTGAGCATCACAAAATGGCCGCAACCAGAGCTGGACATAGTGACGTTACTATCCAGATCCATGACTGATTAATGAAAATAAATTCATGAATAATGTGGACAACAGCCGCAGCTTGTTCTGTTATTACGCAATAGATTCACTCAGCTGAGTCTATCAAACTCACTGTGTGCTCTGCACTGCCAAATCACTAGAGAGAGCCAGAGGGGTGTGAGTGTGAGTGTGACAGCAAGGACTGCTTAAAAATAAAGAAAGCTAATGCAGAAAACCATGTGGTTAAATATGAATGGACGGAGCAGTTTCTGGTCACTCTTCCTGCAGCCAGTTTTAGAGCAGTGTCTTGCATTTCTGAAAATGTGGCATTAATTAAAGGCAGCAGTGTGAAGTGTCACTAGAAGAGACACAGATCTTGAGGTTGGGACCTCACAAATTTAGCTCACAAATTCCACCACAAACTCAAGTTAGGATATTTGAAATATATACTTTCAGTGGCTGGTTGACTCCACAGAGGCAGAATCTGTGGATACAGTGGGCCGACTGCGTTCATTGACGTTACTTAAAAATAAAGGTGCTGTAAACATTTCTTTGAGCGACGCCATAGGAGAACCACTTCCACTTTGTTGATGTGTTTAAATTAGTAAAGAACCTTAAGATTGAGTGATGGATTTTTAAACATGGCCGGCACAGTGGTGCAGCAGGTAGGTGTCGCAGTCACACAGTTCCAGTGTCCTGGAGGTTGTGGGTTCGAGTCCCGCTCCAGGTGACTTTCTGTGAGGAGTGTGGTGTGTTCTCCCTGTGTCTGCGTGGGTTTCCTCTGGGTGATTGTCTGTGAGGAGTGTGGTGTGTTCTCTCTGTGTCTGCGTGGGTTTCCTCCGGGTGACTGTCTGTGAGGAGTGTGGTATGTTCTCCCTGTGTCTGTGTGGGTTTCCTCTGGGTGATTGTCTGTGAGGAGTGTGGTGTGTTCTCTCTGTGTCTGCGTGGGTTTCCTCCGGGTGACTGTCTGTGAGGAGTGTGGTATGTTCTCACCGTGTCCGCGTGGGTTTCCTCCGGGTGACTGTCTGTGAGGAGTGTGGTGTGTTCTCTCTGTGTCTGCGTGGGTTTCCTCCGGGGGACTGTCTGTGAGGAGTGTGGTGTGTTCTCACTGTGTCCGCGTGGGTTTCCTCCGGGTGACTGTCTGTGAGGAGTGTGGTGTGTTCTCTCTGTGTCTGCGTGGGTTTCCTCCGGGTGACTGTCTGTGAGGAGTGTGGTGTGTTCTCCCTGTGTCTGCGTGGGTTTCCTCTGGGTGATTGTCTGTGAGGAGTGTGGTGTGTTCTCTCAGTGTCTGCGTGGGTTTCCTCCGGGTGACTGTCTGTGAGGAGTGTGGTGCGTTCTCTCTGTGTCTGCGTGGGTTTCCTCCGGGTGACTGTCTGTGAGGAGTGTGGAATGTTCTCCCTGTGTCTGTGTGGGTTTCCTCTGGGTGATTGTCTGTGAGGAGTGTGGTGCGTTCTCTCTGTGTCTGCGTGGGTTTCCTCCGGGTGACTGTCTGTGAGGAGTGTGGTGTGTTCTCCCTGTGTCTGCGTGGGTTTCCTCTGGGTGATTGTCTGTGAGGAGTGTGGTGTGTTCTCCCTGTGTCTGTGTGGGTTTCCTCTGGGTGATTGTCTGTGAGGAGTGTGGTGTGTTCTCTCTGTGTCTGCGTGGGTTTCCTCCGGGTGACTGTCTGTGAGGAGTGTGGTGTGTTCTCTCTGTGTCTGCGTGGGTTTCCTCCGGGTGACTGTCTGTGAGGAGTGTGGTGTGTTCTCCCTGTGTCTGCGTATGTTTCCTCCGAGTGACTGTCTGTGAGGAGTATGGTGTGTTCTCCCTGTGTCTGCGTGGGTTTCCTCCGGGTGCTCCGGTTTCCTCCCACAGTTCAAAAACACGTTGGTAGGTGGATTGGTGACTCAAAAGTGTCTATAGGTGTGAGTGTGTGCATTGCCCTGTGAAGGATTGGCGCCTCCTCCAGGGTGTATTCCTACCTTGCGCCCAATGAATCCAGGTAGGCTCTGGACCCACATTGACCCTGAACTGGATAAGGGTTACAAACAATGAATGAATGCTTTTTTAAACATTTAAAAGGTTCTTCACACACACTTTCTCAAACAAAAATGGTTCTTTATGGAACCAAAAGTGGTTCTTCTATGGCATCGCTCAAAGAACCTTTTGTAGCACCTTTATTTTTATGTATAATTAGTAAAGTGATGTATATATTAGTTCTTATTTCATAAGTGAAATCTGTTTTTGTTGAATTTTCTTGTAGGTTTTCTAAATACAGCAAAATATGTTGAGACGAATGCCCATGGTACATGGGTGGATGCTATGTATGTAGCTGATGGAGATATAGTTTTCATTGGGTGCAGTTTAAGGCACCTGCCCATTGGCTTGTATTAGAACTGTGTTTGAAGTCACTGAATGTTCAGTCCTCTTTAAGCAGAGAGGAATACACTGAAACCATCATATGCTGTGGATGAAGCAGAGACACAGATTAGATGGAGGAATGTGGGAGTACACCTTTAAGCCACACACAAGGAAAGTAATGCCTGCATTCATTGATCTGTCCTTGCTTTTATGATGTCTTCCACGTTTTAGCCGACGCTCTGTTTACTGCGCTTTGATTCTCAGTGAGATGCAGTTGTTCTGAAGGCGGATTGATTGACAGATTGATGGAGTGTGGTGTGTGAAAGAGGGGCAGGGCTTGTGCTGAGTCGCTGTTTTTTTTTCTTCTGAGCACTGCTCAGTGCAAGCCCTCTGAACCTCCGGCACTCTTATTAGATCTCCACATAAATATTTGATGACTCCGTGCATCCTCTTGTGCCGGAGCTGAGCAGCAGCCAGAAGAGGCTCTCAAGGTCAGAGGGGGATACATCAAGGCCTCTCTGGGAGGGGCTTTAAAGCGCCAGTTTGACTGCAATCAATTTTACACCACTTTGCGTTTATCACTAAGCACTAAAAATAGAACAATTTTGTGTCTGAAGTTGGCTTCTTTTACACTGCACAGTATCTGCATCTTTAAACCACACTTATATTGAAGAACTACTGTTCCCACAGCAAAAGAACACCCCCCCCCCCACCCCCCTTATGGTTGTTTTCTTTCAGAAGCGCCTCATTTTAAGGTGGAAAATATGTCTGAGATTCATTTCTCGGCCGGTGACGCACAGAAATAACACCTGAGTCATTTTGGACTGAGCCATGAGTTTGTTTCCCAATAACAGAGCCAGGGCTTTGTATAAACACCGTACATTTTTTCCAGCGTGTAATCAGCCGGGAGAGCTAGCGGATAACATTGCCTTTAAACCAGTGGCGGATGCTGGTCTTTCAAGGAGGGGAAGCTGAATTTCGGCCTACATCATAAAATGTGTCAGTTTATTTATACGTAAATTCTACCCTCCATTCCTTTTTAAGAAAATGATCTGTGACCCTGTCGTACCAACAAGGCGTCTTTTCCAGGGACTTGACTAGTGTCCTCTCAATGGCCAGCAGAGCTAGGCTGCTTAAACGGCCTTGGCCCATGTGAAGTGTGTCCGCCTGTGCTCCCACGGAGCTTTACACCAAAGGATCGCTGATTCGCTCATTTCTCTGTCAATCAAAAAGGGATTCAGCCTCAGACAGATCATCCAATCATCATGCAGAAGCTGAGCGTCCGGGCCAGCCGAGGCCAGCCCACTGCCCCATAGACCCCCAGAGACGCTGAGCGTCCGATGGGCGGGACAAAGCCCAGCATTTATCCAATGACTCGTCTCGTTTCGCTGCACTTCGCTGCTTCGCCATTGAACTCTGTGGACACTGTTTATAGCACCGTGAAGCTGCGGGAATGATTGAGAGGAAAGCCGCGTCTTTACCAGTGATAAGAAGCTGATTCTGAACAAAAGTTGAGCGCGTTGTAGTGCATATTTATTCACTGACATGTACACACAACAGTATATATTTGATCACTTATTTTTTGCCATTTTAGGGGAAGCTGAGCTTCCCTTGCAGTCTTATAGCAATCGCCACTGCTTTAAACATATTTGAAGTATTAAGCTATTGTAGACAGACTATTTATGGCACTGTATGATTTAATAACATTTTGTCAGTTTTGAACTTAAAGAAACAACAAGCTCTATTTTCTACCTGGATTATTGTGTCATAAATGGTCTTGTGATCGGTATAATTTTTATTAAATGCAACGTTGATATAGTGTGTCGTGAATGTCATTGTCCTACTATCTGTGAAATTCTTCATCACTGCCTTAATATAACATAATGATAAACGTATTAAGGTTGTGTGATGATAAATGGTCTATAAGAGCTCCTGGGAAAGAATTTCTGTGATTCAGACCCTTTAATATAAGACTTCAAAGAAACTGCAGAATAAAGCTGTTGACGTCCCTGGGTGGGCTCGAACCACCAACCTTTTGGTTAACAGCCGAATGCGCTAACCAATTGTGCCACAGAGACAGCTGCAATGCAGGGTGTTGTGCTTTCAGACTATACTTCCTGTAACAGAGGTCAAAACACTTGACATCTGTGCACATCAGTCTGGAAATTCGAGAGAGCAGTGGGGGTGGCCTGGGCAGTGAGAAATCACCAAACAGCCTCAGCACAATTTCAGCTCCTGTCTATTTTCCTAAATAACACTGAGTTTTCTTTCAGATGACGTTAATCAGGCTCCTCAGGGCCCATCGTGTATTGTACGAATAATTTCTCATTAATGTCTTCCCAACAACAAATACATGTCTGCTGTATTTCTCTCCACTCAATGTCCTGAAATCTCAGTCTCAACCACAAAGAAAATATTAAAAATTCCAATTCTTCATGATTTTATCTTAAAGGAAGGTACAGGAGTACGACTGCTGGCGCCACTGCCCTAAAAATCTGTGAAATCACAGCCGCAGTTCAGTTAAAAGCTAAAAAAAAGTGGCTCCTCTGTCTCAAGACTGAGTGCGCTGCCATGTTGAGGTAAACAAAATTTTGTCCACCGGTGATAGACGGCTGTCAGTCACACACCTTCATTAAGAACATCAAGATCTGGCCCACACCGTTTTCTCACATACATACTCACTCAATTATTCACTCATTCACTCACTCACCTACTCACATACATACTCACTCAGTTACTCACTCACTCACCTACTCACATAAAAACTCACTAAATTACTCACTCACTCACTCACATACATACTCACACAATAACTCACTCACTCACTCAATTACCCACTCACTCACTTACTCACATACATACTCTCTCAATTACTCACTCACTCACTCACTCACCTACTCACATACATACTCGCTCAGTTATTCACTCAGTCACCTACTCACATACATACTCGCTCAATTACTCACTCACCTACTCACATACATACTCGCTCAATTATTCATTCACTCACTCAATTACCCACTCACTCACTCACCTACTCACATGCATACTCACTCAATTATTCACTCACTCACTCACCTACTCACATGCATTCTCACTCAATTACTCACTCACTCATTCACTCACTCACCTACTCACATACATACTCGCTCAGTTATTCACTCAGTCACCTACTCACATACATACTCGCTCAATTACTCACTCACCTACTCACATACATACTCACTCAATTATTCATTCACGCACTCAATTACTCACTCACTCACCTACTCACATACATACTCGCTCAATTATTCATTCACTCACTCAATTACCCACTCACTCACTCACCTACTCACATGCATACTCACTCAATTATTCACTCACTCACTCACCTACTCACATGCATTCTCACTCAATTACTCACTCACTCACCTACTCACATACATACTCACTCAGTTACTCACTCACTCACTCAATTACCCACTCACTCACTTACTCACTCACATACATACTCGCTCAATTACTCGCTCACCTACTCACATACATACTCACTCAATTATTCATTCACTCACTCAATTACTCACTCACTCACCTACTCACATACATACTCGCTCAATTATTCATTCACTCACTCAATTACCCACTCACGCACTCACCTACTCACATGCATACTCACTCAATTATTCACTCACTCACTCACCTACTCACATGCATACTCACTCAATTACTCACTCAATTATCCATTCACTCACTCAATTACTCACTCACTAAACTACTCACATACATACTCGCTCCATTTTTCATTCACTCACTCACATACTCACATACATACACACTCAATTATTCATTCATGCACTCACTCACTCACCTACTCACATACATACTTGCTCAATTTATTCACTCACTCACCTACTCAAATACATACTCACTCACCTACTCACATACATACTCGCTCAATTACTCACTCACCTACTCACATACATACTCACTCAATTATTCATTCACTCACTCAATTACTCACTCACTCACCTACTCACATACACATTCGCTCTATTATTCATTCACTCACTCACATACGCACTCAATTATTCATTCACTCACTCACTCACTCACCTACTCACATACATACTTGCTCAATTACTCATTCACCTACTCACATACATACTTGCTAAATTACTCACTCACTTACCTACTCACATACATACTCACTCAAGTATTCATTCACTCAATCACCTACTCACATACATACTCACTCAAGTATTCATTCACTCAATCACCTACTCACATACATACTTGCTCAATTACTCACTCACTCACTCACTTACTCGCGTACATACTTGCTCAATTACTCACTCACTCACTCACCTACTCACATACATACTCACTCAATTGCTCACACACTCACTCACTCACTCACCCACTCACTCACCTACTCACATACACATTCGCTCAATTACTTACTCACTCACCTACTCACATACATACTTGATCAATTATTAATTCACTCACTCACATCCTCATATACATACTCACTCAATTATTCATTCACTCACTCACCTACTCACATACATACTTGTTCAATTACTCACTCACTCACCTACTCACGTACATACTCGCTCAATTACTCACTCTCTCACTCACCTACCCACATGCATACTTGCTCAATTACTCACTCACTCACTCACCTACTCACATACATACTCGCTCAATTATTCATTCACTCACTCACCTACTCACATACATACTCGCTCAATTACTCACTCACTCACTCACTCACCAATTGTGGTGATATTTAAATAATGTTTAGCTATATTTTTACATTTAGTTCTCTTTGTAAACTTTACAGGATGCTTTACATAACACATGAGTAAAGTATTATACAAAAAACTAATTATATATATATGTGTGTGTGTGTGTGTGTGTGTGTGTGTGTGTGTGTTGCCATGTGCTTTAATGAATATTGGCCTTTAATTTACCAACCTCTAAAAGAAAAAAGAAAAAAGAAATCCTGAAATGATCCAAGCGTCTCATGTCAATTTTCTCTCATCCAAAGGCAATACAGAGCTAGAAGAAAGACACAACACAGACTGAAGCAAAGGGTGTGAGAGTGAAGGCATGCTGTTTGTTTGATGCTGTCTGGTGAACGTAAGGTGAACCTTGCAGCTCCGGTGCAAACCTAAAGAACGAAAGAGAGTTTCGACCCCAGACACGGGCTGATTGATCATGTTGAGGCTGAAGGGGAAACTGTTTTATTTGTCTTTTTGGTTGAACTATTCCTTTAATGTCCCCCAGGAAACTTATGAGCTGAGTAGAGATCTTAAGGCTGTCTTCATAAGTCAAACTGTAAACGGTGGACTAGAGGATTTACTGCATGGCTGATGAAGATAAACAATCACTCACACACAGGGGTGTGTGTGTGCATGTGTGTGTGTGTGTGTGTGTGTGGCAGTGATGATGTGCCGAAAGGGATGAGCTCCAAAACAAATGACCCCATTTATTCTGTAGATTCCACCGACACTTTTCACACTACGCGCTAAACCGAGCACTCTTTATCTTTATCTATAAGAGCAGAGAGAGAGAGAGAGAGAGAGAGAGAGAGAGAGAATTGGATGAATGAAAGAAAGGGAGAAAAAAAGATATTTTAGGAAAGGAGGCCAGGAAATCAGAAGAGCAAACAGTAGAGACAGAAAGATATAGGAAAAGAGAGAGAGAGAGAGAGAGAAAGAGAGGGTGAGAGAGAGAGAGAGAGAGAGAGAGAGGGAGACACAGAGAGAGACAGAGAGAGAGAGAGAGAGAGAGAGAGCAGGAGGACAAAGAGAGATGGTAGAAGAGAAAGTGAAAGAAATACCAGAAAGAAGAACAAAAGAGAATAAGGCAAAAGAGAGTTAGAGCAAGAGAAAAAGAAGAAAGAGAAACACAAGAGAACGAGAGAAGAATGAGAATGAGAGAGAGAGAGAGAGAGAGAATGAGAGAGAGAGAGTGAATGAGAGAGAGGGGGGGAAATGAGAGAGAGAGAGAGAGAGAGAGAGAGAGAGTGAATGAGAGAGAGAAAGAATGAGAGAGAGAGAGAGAGAGAGAGAGTGAATGAGAGAGAGAGAGAGAGAGAGAGAGAGAGAGAGAGAGAGCACCTTGAATTGAATTGAATTGAATTGAATTGAATTGAATTGAGAGAGAGAGAAAGGGAGAGAGATAGTATTCAGTATGTTGTCATGGTTCTGTGTCTATTGAATACTTACAGTGTCTCCGCTGCGGATGTGAGAGAGGTGCGGTATTTCAGTCAGATTTGTGGTGTCTGTCGTAGGGAGATGGACAGTGCATCTGATGAAGAGCCAGAAAAAGGTCAACACTCTGCTGCTGTTGTTAAATTATAACCCGAGGTGGGCAAATTCAGAGGATTGCCATGTTTCTCGCCTTCTTTCTGT
>NC_089817.1:6219418-6269418 GCF_029633855.1 Hoplias malabaricus
GGTGTCAAAAAAGTTCTCATCTCTGGAAAAGAAGAACAAAAGCACAGTATTAAAATCCCATTACCAGACGACTCAGTGCCACGCACGCTAAAAATATCACAAATGTGACATAGCAGAATGTCACACAGAGACATTTCATGGCACCTGGGCTCTACCTCATTTGTACTTTCCCAGGGTTAGTTGTACTTTTCAAGTTTCTCTCCACTGGCCTCATGCACTCTTTTCAAAGCCTGCTGTAGATTTTCTTTTTGATGCTGCACCTAAACATAGTCCATTATTTCAGAAAGAAATCCATCCGTCGTCGTGCCCGCTCCACAACATGCATTATATCCAGGTACAGAAAGATGAAAGCCTATTGTGACATGTCAAATCCATTTAAGAGGACCCCCTTTTCCACAAGCGAACACGGTTCTGGGTTTTAATGAAACATCTGTGACCTGTTTTGGTCAAAATACCACAAAGATCAAACCCAGCAGCACATTTAAAATGACCGTATTCAGCACCTGTTCCTTTAAACGATGATGAACCACAGTGTACCTCGACTGGAGCACACAGCAGTGAAAAGAAGGACCTTTGAGTTTTAGCCATTTTTGCCCAGTTCTCTTACCTCTACATTCTTGTTTTTGCCACTTTTACTTAGTGCGCTTATTTCTCGTGCACCTTTAACCTCGTCTTTCCACATTCACATGAATGCAGCTCCAGCGCTCTGATTGGAGAGAACCAGACAAGGACGCAAGACAATTCCAAAGTCTCAGATCTCTGTGTACGACGCAGCACAGAATCAGAAGAGCTCATTTTACCAAATGACATTGTGATGAATGTAACATCTTTTGTGAGATCTTCAGTGATAACTCTGACATCTGAGGTTGGGAATCCAAGACAGCAATTGGCCTCACTCTCTCGGCGTGTGTAGGACGGCCCTCCCTCTCCTTAACAGTATGATCCAAAGCAGAGCAGGCATCTGTTACCTAAAAGATAAGAACTGGGCAGTTAATATTCTCCTGCAAGAGTGTTGGGTGTTATGTTAGCGCTATGCTAAACATGGAATAGATTCACATTGCCACACTTATATTGAGTAAATACAAACATCTGGAGCCAGTAAGACATCCATGAAACATATTCTTCACTTTTTTACGTTGTTGTTTTACAGTGAATCCTTCAGTAAACAATACACAAGAGTTGGAATCTGTAGGAATGACTTATAATTGTTTTTTATTGGGAGGCTGAACTAATCTGATGAGAAAACAGTTAAGCTGTGTGATCTTCTCTGTCTTTCTGTGCTGTGTTTCCTTTCTGTCTGCACACTCGTCTATGTGGCCATGCCGAAGAGTGACCCATTTGTCATGCTGTGCTAGAGAGAGAGAGCGAGAGAGCTTATGAATAATTGACACTGTGTTTTCCTCGGTGAAATGAGAACAGCTAGCAGAAAGAAGGATGAGTTTAGCCAGCCTCAGCTCAGCTCTGATGGAGCTAGAACATTACCCCTCTGCAAGTCCCCAAGCCACATTTGCAGTTTAAAGACATCGCAGCCTCCAGGACAACAGCATTCCAGCTTAGCTTTCCAGTCAATAACACTTTAAAAACTTGTGATTAAGTTTGAAGCACAAATGCTACATCTTTTCTGTTAATGTGTGTTTCAGGCATCAAATAAAGTGCTAGCGATCCTGATAGAGCACTCCGCAAAAAAAGAACAGCCTTACTGCAAATGGAGTAGAAGGATTAGCGTCTGAAGCTAGTTTCATAAGTTTTGAGGCTAATGAGCTAATGAGGCTAATATGGCTAATGGACTTTTTTAAAACAATGATGTACACACTGGCCTCATCTCAAATTCCTCAATATTTGAGGTAAATACATGTGTTTATCTACTTGAATAAATGTAATTGATTACTCCTTATCTCTGTTTTCCGGATTGGAAGAGAGGGTAATGTAATAGACCCTGTCTGAGTGTTAGCATTGTCCCTGAGCTGTACCGTGCCCACAGTCAGATGGCTGCACAATGACTGACAGGGCCAGGGCAAAGGAGCTGACAGTGTTCTGACAGCGGTATGTGTGTGTGTGTGTGTGTGTGTGTGTGTGTGTGTGATTGTCTCTGCTCCTCTGCTGCCTATCACTGTCACTGCAGATACACACTCCAGTATTACACCATATGTTCCTCTCTCTCTCTCTCTGCATCTCACACACACCACCACAGTCCTGGGTTAATAACTCATGGTCTAAATGCCTATCTCTAATGTCTCAAACTAAAGTGTAAAGAGCACATTCATCAGACCTACACACTATTTATTCATTATTGCTGTGAACCCTTGCTGTATTTTTAACTGAGGATGTATTCACTCATTAATTTCTGAAGCCTACCTTGAATCATTGGGTGCAAAGCAGGAACACACCCTGAACAGGGCACCAGTCCATCACTGGACATCACACAGTCACACAGACACACACCTGAGGACAATTTCACACACTCATCAAGTCACACACACACAGACACACACACTCACAACTCACACACATTTATATTATATTAGCATCATATTGGGTTTGTTAGCCAGTTAGCTTCCTATCAAATCAGTGATTGAAAATGTATTATTATTATTATTACTGATTTTTGTAATTTTACTTCATTTTAAAGTATGACTTTTATTGCAGTTACACTTGTATTTTATCCTTTTTGTTTTAAAGAATTTCTGAAAAGCACTTTGAGCTGAATTTATTGCATTTATGATAGAAACAAACAAATAAATATGATGGTGGACATTATTTCTGCCTCACTATTATATGTATAAAGTCATTAAAAAAGGACCAGTCTATCAGAGGGTCACTGCTGACGTAACCGTCAACACCGTGCAGTTCTTTCATCTCTCAGTTACAAGTCCTCAATGCTGAGCAAGTTACGGCTGCCCTCTAGTGGTCATGTCATCTATTGCAGATCCACCGAGAGCCACTGGTTAAGAAATAGCCGTCCTTTTGTATACAGATGTCCAAATATTTTAGACACCTCTTATAGTGAAAATAGTTACTTCATATTGCCACCATTGTGGACACATCTCCACAATTCCCACAGAGAAGCATGAATAAAATCAACCAATGCATTCTAGAGCAGCTACGTATGAGCTTAAGGTCGCCATGTTTGATGGAGAGCGCCTGCTAGAGCAATGAGTGTTAGGGTGTAAAACAGCAGAACAACAACCTCCATTTTGGGAGGAGTTAGAGCATCTGTGCTTGATGTCAATCATGTAATTGTGGCTAAATGCTATCATTCGGCTAAGTCCAATTCCATCAGGATGAGTTGCAGTGTTGTTTATGATCCAGATCCAAGACCTCAGTAATGCTCGCATGGCTGGTCAGAAGCTCTCTCGAGAAATGTCCCACCATCTAGTGTAAAGCCTTATTAAAAATGTAGAGCCTGTTACTGCAGCTCCCTGGGCATAGCCTTCATTTCAGAAGAAATGTTGTATAAGCAGGTATGAAAAAAACATTTGGGCTTATGGCGTGCGCTGTAGTGAAGGCACGGCTCTCTTGTCCCCCTTGGGACTTTGGGGGCACAGGCTTGCGGTGTAGTTCCCATCATGCCATGCGCCCTGAATGAGAATTGATGTGTTTCGTTGTTGTTGTGTAGTTTGGTTGGTAGTGCGGTGCTGTGCGATGTGTTGTTGTACAGTGTGAAAGGACAGTGCTTTTGAATCCATTTTGGTAAACCACCGCCCTTGCACTTCCTGTTTTACACAGTCAACCCCCTGCCTTTAATGTGTGTAAACAATGGGGGCTCTTCTCTGACTTGTTAAAGGAACAGTAGGTACGATTTGGTATTTATGCATCGGGGCTCCTTGCAGTTGCAACCTGGAGGCCCCAGAATTTACACAGTGTAGTTTCTGCAGTGCTGAGCCCAGATTAGCAATGACAGAGGCTCAGTGAAGGACCACAATGACGTAGAAGCTGTAGTTTTATGGTAGACATAATATGTACTGTTCCTTTAAAGACTTGAAAAAACATTGTTAACCATCTGCGATATGTTTTCGTCCCCGTCTTTGACACAAACACCAGAACATGGTTCTTGAATAATCAATACTATGATTAGTAATTAATAATGACCTGTGTCTGTAGGTGTGAGTGTGTGAGTGAATGTGTGTGTGTGTGTTGCCCTGTGAAGGACTGGCGCCCCCTCCAGGGTCTATTCCCGCCTTGCGCCCAATGATTCCAGGTAGGCTCTGGACCCACCGCGACCCTGAACTGGATAAGGGTTACAGATAATGAATGAATGAATGAATAATGACCTGTGTCCGTAGGTGTGAGTGAATGTGTTAGTGTGTGACACCCTGTGAAGCACTGGCGCCCCCTCCAGAGTGTGTTCCCGCCTAACGCCCAGTGATTCCGAGTAGGCTCCGGACCCACCGCAACCCTGAACTGGATAGCAGCTTCAGACCATGAATGAATGGATGAATTAATGAATGAATAGTGGCCTGTCATCCCCAGAGTCCTGGAGGTTGTAGGTTCAAGTCCCGCTCCGGGTGACTGGTGTGTTCTCCCTGTGTCTTTGTTGGTTTCCTCCTTCCTTCCTCGTGGTCCAAATACACACGTTTGTAGGTGAATTGGTGACTCAAAAGTGTCCATAGGTGTGAGTGTGTGAGTGAATGTGTGTGTGTGTGTGTGTTGCCCTGTGAAGGACTAGCGCCCCCTCCTGGGTGTGTTCCTCCTTGCACCCAGTGATTCTGGGTAGGCTCCGGACCCACCGCGACCCTGAACCCAGTCTATATCCTAGACTAATATTCACACCTGGCACTGATGCTCACCCACTGGTGTGAAGATGACTTGTGGAGTGATGAACATCTGTGAACTATTCAGAGTCAACACATGACTTTTTAACCTGGGTCTTGTTTGATGTCATTTTTTTCTAAACACATTTTGGACCTTGTTTTTTCTTGATTTTTTCTCATGTTCCTGTTACTGATGTCTGTTTTTCTGTGCACTGCACTGAGCACCAAATGAACACAATGAATATATACCTAATATAACCAATTTAAAAAGGAATATATGCAAGTTTTGTCTTGGACCAAAGATAATTTACCATTTAAAAGTCAAATTTAGTCTGTGTTTGGCTCAAACCACTAGGATCCTCAGAAAAGTGTGTGGAAGCTGTTCCTCATCATCAAAATCTTCTTTTCTGCTTTTCCATTTCAGGGTCGCTGTGGCAACAGGGCGAGCAAAGAAGCCCAGATGTCTCTGTCCCTCGCAACTTCCACCAATTCCTCCTGGGGGATCCCAAGGCGTTCCCAGGACAGCCGGGAGATATAATCCCTCCAGCGTGTCCTGGGTCTACCCCGGGGCCTCCTTCCAGTTGGACGTGCGTGGTATACCTCCAGTGGGAGGCGTCCAGGAGGCACCCTCATCAGATGCCCAAACCACCTCAACTGACTTCTCTCAACGTGAAGGAGCAGCGACTCTACTCCGAGCTCCTCGCTAGTCACTGAGCTCTTCACGGAGAGTACGCCCAGCGACCCGTCGGAGAAAGCTCATTTCGGCCGCTTGTATCCGCGATCTCGTTCTTTCGGTCATTACCCAGAGCTCATGACCATAGGTGATACTTGAACTCCTTCACTTGGGGCAGGTTCTCATCACCTACCTGAAGGGAGCATGCCATCTGTTCCTCATGAGAACTGAAAGTCCTAAAGTGCTTCTCCAATGGCTCTGTATTACAGTTTTTCTCATTTGCCAAGACACGTTTCCTGAAACCATGCATCCATTTCTCCAAACTAGTCCAAGCAGTGCTCAAAACCAAACAGTGTTGTCAAATCATGCTTGGCATGAATCCACCCCTATGTCATTACAGGCCAGTTCCGTGGCCTGCAAGAGATTTTGCTGCAAGAGGGTTGCCGGTCATAAACTTCCCAACACCATGAAGAGAAGAACTCCTCTGTTGGGTTGAGGAAAGGGGAGTATGGTGGAAGAAAAACATTTAGGAAATCTTGGTTGATATTGAGGGCGACACGATGGCGCAGCAGGTAGGTCTCGCAGTCACACAGCTCCAGGGACTTGGAGGTTGTGGGTTTGATTCCTGCCCTGGTTGATTGTCTGTGAGGAGTGTGGTGTGTTCTCCCTGTGTCTGTGTGGGCTTCCTCCGGGTGACTGTCTGTGAGGAGTGTGCTGTGTTCTCTCTGTGTCTGCGTGGGTTTCCTCCGGGTGACTGTCTGTGAGGAGTGTGCTGTGTTCTCCCTGTGTCTGTGTGGGTTTCCTCCGGGTGACTGTCTGTGAGGAGTGTGGTGTGTTCTCCCTGTGTCTGTGTGGGTTTCCTCCGGGTGACTGTCTGTGAGGAGTGTGGTGTGTTCTCCCTGTGTCTGTGTGGGTTTCCTCCGGGTGACTGTCTGTGAGGAGTGTGGTGTGTTCTCCCTGTGTCTGTGTGGGTTTCCTCCGGGTGACTGTCTGTGAGGAGTGTGATGTGTTCTCTCTGTGTCTGCGTGGGTTTCCTCCGGGTGACTGTCTGTGAGGAGTGTGGTGTGTTCTCCCTGTGTCTGTGTGGGTTTCCTCCGGGTGACTGTCTGTGAGGAGTGTGGTGTGTTCTCCCTGTGTCTGTGTGGGTTTCCTCCGGGTGACTGTCTGTGAGGAGTGTGGTGTGTTCTCCCTGTGTCTGTGTGGGTTTCCTCCGGGTGACTGTCTGTGAGGAGTGTGCTGTGTTCTCCCTGTGTCTGTGTGGGTTTCCTCCGGGTGCTCTGGTTTCCTCCCACAGTCCAAAAAACACACGTTGGTAGGTTGATTAGCAACTCAAAAAGTAATCGTAGGTGTGATTGTGTGAGTGAATGTGTGTGAGTGTGTGTGTTGCACTGTGAAGGACTGGCGCCCCCTCCAGGGTGTATTCCCGCCTTGTGCCCAATGATTCCAGGTAGGCTCTGGACCCACCGTGACCCTTAATTGGATAGGATAATGGATGTCTGTTCTCTGTTTCTATCCATAGTGAAACTTCTACGACCGGGACCCTTGAACTGACTTTGGTATTGGTTTCTTCACATCATTTGTCACATGTGTGATCAGTTTAGAGTGGCTGTGTTTAAGTTGTGATACCGGTGCTTTATTTGAGTTTCACTTTTGCTACCTGTGCTTACCATTATGCAACCCAAGTGCATCAGAATGCAAAATGTGTTTTAGTGGGTGACAATATGTTTGCTAATTGTGTCTTAACAGGTGAAAAATGCTTAAGGTTCTGACAAATGGGTGACAATTTCAATAAATTTGTTTAGGGCACTGAGAATTTGATTCAGACAGAGTTTTGTGTTTTAGCAATTGAGAAAAACTGTAATTGTACAGGTGTGTACCACCCGCTGCAGTCCCCAGCTCTGAGAACGTTCGACATGATGAGGAAGAAGTGCAGAGTGAAAGTGTATGAAGATGAGGAGGAAGAGGATTAGCAGGAGTTTAATAGCATTCTGGATGAGGATTTGTGATGATGAAGATGATCATCATCTCTCTCCTTGGTGTGCAGCTGAAATCAGGCCCAGGGGAGGAATCCTCTCCATCTCTCACCACCTGTGAGGAATGAGGGGGAGGAGGGAGGATGAAGAGGATGACCCTGGGGTGGAGAGTGAGGAAGAGGAGACTCTAAAATGAGTTACACAAGTGAGGTCAGGCCATGTCCAAATGGCATGGTGGATGTTGTTAAGTCACACGGACGGCTGCTCTGTGCCAACTCTGTGACTCTGCAGCCGGCCTGAGATCCTCTGCTCTTCTCTAGAGAGCTCTGAACTCCTGTATCTGCAGTAAACTCATATGGTGCAGCTCAAACTTTAGATCTGTGTTTATGTGTTTTATAGTTTGCTCAGGCAGACCCTGTAGAAATGTCTCTCTCTCACACTCTCTCTCTCTCTCCCTCTCACACACACACTCAAAAAGGGGAGAACTGTAGTACAGACCACGCCCGTAAAAGCTGAAACAGGGGGGAGTTCAGGGTGTCTCATGAATGGCTTACGAACACAAGAAAAGGGAGGAGACAGGGTGGAGGTGGGAGGATTGGAAGTTTGTCCGACGCGGAACTGACATGACGTGAGGGGAGGGGTGGAGTACGGGCGTGTTCCTACTCCCAAAATTATGTTATTACACAACTTCAATCACCAGTGTAAAAGCTCTACACACAACAAGGAGAACCTAAAACAACTTTCTGAGCTCTGAGCTCTTCCACTGATATCTTCATCTCTGATGATTTTGCATCTCTCCGCCCACCCGTGGGTCATAACATCAACTACTTTAAATAGCCCCTCCATAGAAAATCAAGTGTTTAACCTTGTTAGCATGTCAGTGTGGTGGTGTTTATATTCTAGAAGCATTTTTAATGGGTAAAATAAGCAGTCACTGCGATAGCTGACCACTTCCACTTTGAAAAAAAGAGCAGATAGACCACAGTTCGTACTTGTAGAATTGCAGAATGGACGTCTACAGACAGTGCAGGTGGTAAAATAAACAATATGGCAATTTAGAAAAACAGAGATGTCAATGTTAATGTTTACTTATATTAATAAATCTTATTTCCATTGTAACACCATTTTCAAAAAATGTGCAAATATATAAATAAAACCAAAATGCAATGTTGTTCAAAAGATTTTAGCCCTATTTAAGTGAAATTTGTACAAGGACATTTGTGCTTGCCCATTATGAGGTCACAACACTCTGTAAACATTTGGGAACTGAGGAGACCCGTTGCTATCATTTTGGAAGTGAACTGTTTTCACATTCTTGCTTATTATAGGATTTCAGCTTCTGAACAGCACAGGGTCTCCTTATAGTGTTCTTTGTTTCATAATTCACCAGTTCATTTCAGTGGGTGACAGGTCTGGATTAGTTTTGTTTCTTTTACTACAGGGCAATATTGCTGTAATCCATGCTGAACGTTTACTGGTTAGGTTTTTAGTGAATTAAGCAAAGCCTTCCCAGAAAAAACCATGGCAGCATGTGGCTCTAAATCAAGTATATATCTTTTAGCATTAACAGTGCCTTCACATTTGTGCAAGTTTCCCACACCATCACAGATACTAGCATTTTAACTGTGTGCTTAAAACAGCTGGATGGTCACTCTCTTCTTTGGTCCAGAGTATACGGTATCCATCATTTCAGACAACATTTCCACTTCTCCTCAGTCCATCTTAAATGAGCTTGGGCCCAGAGAAAGATTACTTCTGGGTCCGGTTTATGTTTTATTTTTTGAATAAGTGAATGCAGCGACAAACTGTGTTCACAGACAACAGTTTTGAGAAGTGTTTCTGAGCAAAGGCAGTGATTTCCACAACAGAATTGAACATTAAAACTGTTTTTAAAAGCAGTGCCACCTTACATCCTGAAGATTAAAGTTAGCCAACATGGATTTTGGGCCTTTCCAATTACAGAGATTCTCTTGTTTCCAGATTCTCTGAATCTTTTAATGATATTAGAGTCTTTTAATTACATCATGTACTGATGAAACCCCCAATTTCAGCACTATTTTAAGTTGAGAAACGTAACCTTCTTAAACCCTTCCCCATCTTTACTTCTGAAAGCCTCTGAGACATTCTTTTTAAATCCATTCGTGCCAATCATCTGTGGTTAATGTGTTTGACCTTAATGTGTTTCCTGTAGCATTACACAACTTTACCAGCCTTTTTTGGAACGTGCTACTGGCATCAAATTCAAAATGGGGATATAGTTTTTAAAAGATAATAAATAAATTAAATAATTGAAACAACTTTTGAAATATTTTCTTTGTGCTTTTTCAATTAAATATATTATATATAACGTTTAAAGTGTTTCAACACCACTGCATTCTATTTTTACTTACATTTCCCCACATTTCTGAAAAAGAAGAATGTAAAATATGTGTGGACCGGGGCATTCCAGCCAAGAACAGCTTATTTAGAGCGAGATATCATCTGAAATCAGCCCTTTTTGTAGATATATATAGATTGGTAGATTGCTTTATCAAGCAACATGTGTTTTACCCACAAACATAAATCAACACACACACACAAACACACTCATGAATTCAGCAAGCAACAGGAAGTCACACCCATGATATATCTGCAGAGACAGAGACAAAGAGGAAGTGATGACAAACTCTTCTCCTTCTTATGCTTTTCTGACTGCTTGCAAGAGGTGAACAGTCAGATGTCAATGCAGAAAAGTACAGTGCTATACTTCGTACCTCTTCTCTAAATATTATGTCACGTCTAATATATATATATATATAGATACATATATATTAGATGGCATTATTGTGTATATAGTAAGTGTATACAGTATTAAACATTATTAAATTATTAAATATATTTCTGAATGCTGTTCTCTATGAAGAGTGAAACATGGCCTCATTCAGTTAGATCCATACAGCAATTTATACAGTTTCCTATCACTCTAGGCACAAAAAGTGCAGTTCACTACTCCCAAGTACATGGTATGACCCATCATTACTGTGTTTCAAAATACAACGTAACATCATTTGCCTCAACATCCTGAGCTATGACATGCACATTTAACAGTGAACTTTTGCCCTATGTGTCCTCACTTAAAGAGACATTTAACAACCGCACAACAACCGCACCTGACCTGGCAGGTAGATACCGTTCTGTTGGTGTTGGTATTTCGGTCCATCTTTCCTTGGTGTGGGTCAAACCTATGGGTAACTGGACATTCTGTGTCCAGAGTGAAGCAGAGTTTTAAGGATGGAAAACACCGCAGGGCGATGAACACAAGTCTCCCAACATGAATGAATGGCATGTGGTATTTTATATTATATTTAGTAGTTTTTTCATATATAACAGAAGTGTATTAATGTGGAAGGTTGCACACAACTGAATCAAGTGGATTCGGTTCAATGTGGTTTCCTTGAACAGTTGCCCAATGTTTCTGTGTGCAGAATAAAACCTCAGGTGCACACACACTCACACACACACTCACAGGAGCATCATGCATCTGTGAATCTTCACACAGGAAGCATTACACTGTAGCTCTTTACCCTGTAGAAACTTTGAGCCACGGAAGTGTTTAGCCAGCAGTTCTGTCCACACACACACACACGCAAACACACACAAACCACCCCACAAGTCAGTTAGCCGGGTTCTCCAAGTCACTCCCAGAAGACCATAAACATCCTGCTGGTGTCCGCTGAACAACATGATCAAGCGCAAACTGAGTGAGTACAATCAAGTGTGTGTGTGTGTGTGTGTGTGAGAGAGAGAGTCTACAGGAAGACTAATAAGCCCCTCAAACTGCCTCATGAAGAGATGTTGCTGCCTGATAAGCAAGAGTCTGAGCTTGGTAAACTGATCGCTCTCAGTAGAGGTATAATGTGATTTCGATGCCGAGAGACACCTGTTCTTTAATGCTCCTCACTTTCCAGTTCAAAAGGAGGATTTAAAGAGGCAAAAGTTTAAAAGCTGTGGCATTTGGATTAGAATAAGATCATAATTTAGAATCAGAGATGACTCTAATTACACACGGTGTGTTTCAGGGTGGGGTCTGTGTAATGGACAAACTGCTGGACAATCCTCAAACTTGTTCTTGTGTGTTTTAAAGAGATGGTTAAAGGAGAATTCATTCTGTTTTTCATACTTTCTCCAAAACACAGCGACAGTGTTGTACAGTCAGTCCCAGTGTTTCAGAGTGAAGTGGGTCATTGTAGAGACCAAATCTGATTTCTTCACAGTGACAGTGATAGGAACCTGGGGTCGTTTTTCATAATTTTTTTTTTCCATTCATTTTCTGAACCCGCTTCATCCTCTTCAGTGTCATGTATCATTGAGTTCATCGAGTGCAAGGCAGGAACACACTTTAAACGGTGCGCCAGTCCATCACAGGGCATCGCTCTTTCACACTCACATCTGTGGACAATTTCACTCACTCACAAACTCACATCTGTGAAAAATATCACACACTCACGTAAACACTCATTCCCTTGGACACTTTTGTATAATTCACCTATCACTATGTGTTTTGGACTGGAGCGCCTGGAGGGGATCCTTGCAGACAGAGGAAAAACACACCACACAACAACACACACAGTGACCCAATGTTGGCGTTCAAACAAATTTCTAAATAGAAGCATGGTTGTATTTAACTCCAAATAACTGCAGAGTATAAGGGCGGCACGGTGGGTTATGGGTTTGAGTCCCGCTCCGGGTGACTGTTTGTGAGGAGTGTGGTGTGTTCTCCCTGTGTCTGCGTGGGTTTCCTTCAGGTAACTGTCTGTGAGGAGTGTGGTGTGTTCTCCCAGTGTCTGCGTGGGTTTCCTCAGGGTGACTGTCTGTGAGGAGTGTGGTGTGTTCTCTCTGTGTCTGCGTGGGTTTCTTTCAGGTGACTGTCTGTGAGGAGTGTGGTGTGTTCTCCCTGTGTCTGCGTGGGTTTCCTCCGGGTGACTGTCTGTGAGGAGTGTGGTGTGTTCTCTCTGTGTCTGCGTGGGTTTCCTTCAGGTGACTGTCTGTGAGGAGTGTGGTGTGTTCTCCCAGTGTCTGCGTGGGTTTCCTCCGGGTGACTGTCTGTGAGGAGTGTGGTGTGTTCTCCCTGTGTCCGCGTGGGTTTCCTCTGGGTGCCTGTCTGTGAGGAGTGTGGTGTGTTCTCCTTGTGTCTGCGTAGGTTTCCTCTGGTTGACTGTACTGTGAGGAGTGTGGTGTGTTCTCCCTGTGTCTGCGTGGGTTTCCTCCGGGTGACTGTCTGTGAGGAGTGTGGTGTGTTCTCCCTGTGTCTGCGTGGGTTTCCTCCGGTTGACTGTCTGTGAGGAGTGTGGTGTGTTCTCCCAGTGTCTGCGTGGGTTTCCTCAGGGTGACTGTCTGTGAGGAGTGTGGTGTGTTCTCTCTGTGTCTGCGTGGGTTTCCTTCAGGTGACTGTCTGTGAGGAGTGTGGTGTGTTCTCCCAGTGTCTGCGTGGGTTTCCTCCGGGTGACTGTCTGTGAGGAGTGTGGTGTGTTCTCCCTGTGTCCGCGTGGGTTTCCTCTGGTTGACTGTACTGTGAGGAGTGTGGTGTGTTCTCCCTGTGTCTGCGTGGGTTTCCTCCGGGTGACTGTCTGTGAGGAGTGTGGTGTGTTCTCCCTGTGTCTGCGTGGGTTTCATCCGGTTGACTGTCTGTGAGGAGTGTGGTGTGTTCTCCCAGTGTCTGCGTGGGTTTCCTCCGGGTGACTGTCTGTGAGGAGTGTGGTGTGTTCTCCCTGTGTCTGCGTGGGTTTCCTCCGGGTGACTGTCTGTGAGGGGTGTGGTGTGTTCTCCCTGTGTCTGCGTGGGTTTCCTCCGGGTGACTGCCTGTGAGGAGTGTGGTGTGTTCTCCTTGTGTCTGTGTGGGTTTCCTCTGGTTGACTGTACTGTGAGGAGTGTGGTGTGTTCTCCCTGTGTCTGCGTGAGTTTCCTCCAGGTGACTGTCTGTGAGGGGTGTTGTGTGTTCTCCCTGTGTCTGCGTGGGTTTCCTCCGGGTGACTGTCTGTGAGGAGTGTGGTGTGTTCTTTCTGTGTCTGTGTGGGTTTCCTCCAGGTGACTGTCTGTGAGGAGTGTGGTGTGTTCTCCCTGTGTCTGCGTGAGTTTCCTCCAGGTGACTGTCTGTGAGGGGTGTTGTGTGTTCTCCCTGTGTCTGCGTGAGTTTCCTCCAGGTGACTGTCTGTGAGGAGTGTGGTGTGTTCTCCCTGTGTCTGCGTGAGTTTCCTCCAGGTGACTGTCTGTGAGGAGTGTGGTGTGTTCTCCCTGTGTCTGCGTGAGTTTCCTCCAGGTGACTGTCTGTGAGGGGTGTTGTGTGTTCTCCCTGTGTCTGCGTGAGTTTCCTCCAGGTGACTGTCTGTGAGGAGTGTGGTGTGTTCTCCCTGTGTCTGCGTGGGTTTCCTCCGGGTGACTGTACTGTGAGGAGTGTGGTGTGTTCTCCCTGTGTCTGCATGGGTTTCCTCCGGGTGACTGTCTGTGAGGAGTGTGGTGTGTTCTCTCTGTGTCTGTGTGGGTTTCCTCCGGGTGACTGTCTGTGAGGAGTGTAGTGTATTCTCCCTGTGTCTGTGTGGGTTTCCTCCAGGTGACTGTCTGTGAGGAGTGTGGTGTGTTCTCCCTGTGTCTGCGTGAGTTTCCTCCAGGTGACTGTCTGTGAGGAGTGTAATGTGTTCTTCCTGTGTCTGTGTGGGTATCCTCCAGGTGACTGTCTGTGAGGAGTGTGGTGTGATCTCCTTGTGTCTGCGTGACTTTCCTCCAGGTGACTGTCTGTGAGGAGTGTTGTGTGTTCTCCCTGTGTCTGCATAGGTTTCCTCCAGGTGACTGTCTGTGAGGAGTGTGGTGTGTTCTCCCTGTGTCTGCGTGGGTTTCCTCTGGGTGACTGTCTGTGAAGAGTGCGTTGTGTTCTCCCTGTGTCTGCGTGGGTTTCCTCTGGGTGACTGTACTGTGAGGAGTGTGGTGTGTTCTCCCCGTGTCTGCGTGGGTTTCCTCTGGGTGACTGTACTGTGAGGAGTGTGGTGTGTTCTCCCTGTGTCTGCGTGGGTTTCCTCTGGGTGACTGTCTGTGAGGAGTGTGGTGTGTTCTTCCTGTGTCTACGTGTGTATCCTCTGGGTGACTGTACTGTGAGGAATGTGGTGTGTTCTCTCTGTGTCTGTGTGGGTTTCCTCCAGGTGA
The DNA here is from genome assembly GCF_029633855.1 of Hoplias malabaricus. Taxonomy (NCBI): domain Eukaryota; kingdom Metazoa; phylum Chordata; class Actinopteri; order Characiformes; family Erythrinidae; genus Hoplias; species Hoplias malabaricus. The sequence continues at coordinate 6,233,989 of NC_089817.1, forward strand.
CTGTCTGTGAGGCGTGTGGTGTGTTCTCTCTGTGTCTGAGTGGGTTTCCTCCAGGTGACTGTCTGTGAGGAGTGTGGTGTGTTCTCCCTGTGTCTGCGTGAGTTTCCTCCGGGTGACTGTCTGTGAGGAGTGTCGTGTGTTCTCTCTGTGTCTGAGTGGGTTTCCTCCGGGTGACTGTCTGTGAGGAGTGTGGTGTGTTCTCCCTGTGTCTGCGTGGGTTTCCTCCGGGTGACTGTCTGTGAGGAGTGTGGTGTGTTCTCCCTGTGTCTGCGTGGGTTTCCTTCAGGTGACTGTCTGTGAGGAGTGTGGTGTGTTCTCTCTGTGTCTGAGTGGGTTTCCTCCGGGTGACTGTCTGTGAGGAGTGTGGTGTGTTTTCTCTATTTCTGCGTGGGTTTCCTCCGGGTGACGGTCTGTGAGGAGTGTGGTGTGTTCTCCCTGTGTCTGCATGGGTTTCCTCCGGGTGACGGTCTGTGAGGAGTGTGGTGTGTTCTCTCTGTGTCTGCGTGGGCTTCCTCCCACGGTCCAAAAACACACATTGGTAGGTGGACTGGCGACTCAAAAGTGTCCATGCGACTGTAGGCTCTGGACCCACTGCGACCCTCAACTGGATAAGCGCTTACAGACAACAAATATAAAGAGAATTTTGTGCAGAAGTTTCAGATTACTCCCTAAATACTGCATCAAAGGGCCGTGAGTTTCAGTACAATCATAATCGGACACGTACATATTATAGACGTTGATGAAAATGTCATTATGTCCACGATCTCACGACAGAAAAAAACAAACATCAATATTCATTTCTAAAAAATAAAAAGCTACCGGGCAGATGCTGAAATAAGAGGCATATTGAAACCGTATTAGTCACTGCACATGGATAAACATATGAAAAGAGTCATAAGAACATCATATGGACAGATAAACACTGCGATCTCTCACGGATAAACATGAACAGAATCATATGCTCTCATGACCTCATAACTGCAATGCTCTGACCACAGCCCACATTGCAACTGACCACAGATGCCTCAGTGCACTGCAGTGAAGTAAAGTGAAGTCTGAGGGCTGCCCTGAGAACTAACAAAACAGGAATTAACTCCAGCACGTGTGCAATGAGAAAGGCCTTTCAGCATTGAAGACAGTCCATCAACAATGTCATTTTTGGACCTTTCACTACAATGCTGAGGATATATGTGGGGCTTATTATTTTAGGACATAAACACACACCTGAAGAGAGACGTCATTAACTGTCTTTAAAACTCCACAGGCACTACAGCTAGGCTTCCACAGTCAACTGCTGGGCTTCTCCAGCACATGTGAGAAACTGTAGATGTGTGAGAACAACGTGAGCTTGTGATGAAGGTGGCCAATTAGCATTTCCACATCCCTTTAATTCCTTTCAGGGTTTCATTTCCTTTATTTCACTTCAAATACTACTCTTGCTTAGTTACCCACCATGTTATCCGTAATGACCTGCTGCAAAGGTACTGTATTTAAACGTTCTGATTTTTCTCCTCGGTAACTGCTGAGTTCTCATATGTTATACGTTGACCGCTGACACCTCAGTGCTTCTGTGTTGCATGACTTCGTACAGTTATTTTCCATAGTTCTTTGGACACATTTAGCACTGGGTACTGTGTCAGCGCTGCTCTGACCCGTCTCTTTGTTGCGCCTTTTCCTTTATGTTTGCACTTAGACCTGTAAGCCGTGCAAAGTGTTGTGCTGCTTGATGTTGCTCTATGGCCCTGGAGCAACTCTGTCTTGCTTCGCTTGTGTATGGCTTATAGACACAGTACAGCCTCTAGACTCAAGTTGATGTTTTTAACTTGTTTTATTATGTAACAAACCCCAGAACTGTTTTGTAAAATGCAGTATGAGTGAAAACGTTATAGAATATTCATCCCACGTTGTTTTAAAGCATTACCATATGAGCAGGTGAATATGAAAAGGTTTAAGAGGAACATTCACCAAAGGTTGAGTCTTTGCACATAATTTTATGCCAAACATTTCTCAAATTAAGATTGCAAAATGGTTTTAGAAACCTGGAGAAATACCAGGCCATGCAGCATAAGGCTGGACCCCAATGTTGAATAAGAATGAGGTTTGAGTTCATTGATGTGTGTGAGGAGTTTCCCCTGAGGTGGTGGCAAACGTTGGGTTTCTAGAGAAAGAGATTGTGCTGCCATCAAAGGTGAGGTTTTTCTGAGAAGTCCATGGTTATTTCAGCAAGACAATATCAGAATGTGTGCTTGATTGCGGTCTGCAGTCCAGAGCTGTCGCTTATGGTGCATCATGAGGAGTATTATTAGGCAACCGCCACCACGGACAGTTGAGCAGCTAAGGATTGAATGGCAACAATGGGCAAAATTCCACTTGTAAAAGTTTAACAATTAATAATATTGTCCCTAAATGAGGGCGGCAAGGTGGTGCAGCAGGTAGTGTTGCAGTCACACAGCTACAGAGACCTGGAGGTTGTGGGTTCGAGTCCCGCTCCGGGTGACTGTCTGTGAGGAGTGTGGTGTGTTCTCCCTGTGTCTGCGTGGGTTTCCTCTGGGTGACTGTCTGTGAGGAGTGTGATGTGTTCTCCCTGTGTCTGCGTGGGTTTCCTCCGGGTGACTGTCTGTGAGGAGTGTGGTGTGTTCTTTCTGTGTCTGCGTGGGTTTCCTCTGGGTGACTGTCTGTGAGGAGTGTGATGTGTTCTCCCTGTGTCTGCGTGGGTTTCCTCCGGGTGACTGTCTGTGAGGAGTGTGGTGTGTTCTTTCTGTGTCTTCGTGGGTTTCCTCTGGGTGACTGTCTGTGAGGAGTGTGATGTGTTCTCCCTGTGTCTGCGTGGGTTTCCTCCGGGTGACTGTCTGTGAGGAGTGTGGTGTGTTCTTTCTGTGTCTGCGTGGGTTTCCTCTGGGTGACTGTCTGTGAGGAGTGTGATGTGTTCTCCCTGTGTCTGCGTGGGTTTCCTCCGGGTGACTGTCTGTGAGGAGTGTGGTGTATTCTCCCTGTGTCTGCGTGGGTTTCCTCCGGGTGACTGTCTGTGAGGAGTGTGGTGTGTTCTCCCTGTGTCTGTGTGGGTTTCCTCCGGGTGACTGTCTGTGAGGAGTGTGGTGTGTTCTCCCTGTGTCTGCGTGGGTTTCCTCCGGGTGACTGTCTGTGAGGAGTGTGGTGTGTTCTCCCTGTGTCTGCGTGGGTTTCCTCCGGGTGGCTGTCTGTTAGGAGTGTGGTGTGTTCTCCCTGTGTCTGCGTGGGTTTCCTCTGGGTGACTGTCTGTGAGGAGTGTGATGTGTTCTCCCTGTGTCTGCGTGGGTTTCCTCCGGGTGACTGTCTGTGAGGAGTGTGGTGTGTTCTCCCTGTGTCTGCGTGGATTTCCTCCGGGTGACTGTCTGTGAGGAGTGTGGTGTGTTCTCCCTGTGTCTGCGTGGGTTTCCTCCGGGTGGCTGTCTGTTAGGAGTGTGGTGTGTTCTCCCTGTGTCTGCGTGGGCTTCCTCCGGGTGACTGTCTGTGAGGAGTTTGGTGTGTTCTCCCTGTGTCTGCGTGGGCTTCCTCTGGGTGCTCCGGTTTCCTCCCACAGTTCAAAAACACACGTTGGTAGGTGGATTGGTGACTCAAAAGTGTCCGTAGGTGTGAGTGTGTGAGTGAATGTGTGTGTCTGTGTTGCCCTGTGAAGGACTGGCGCCCCCTCCAAGGTGTATTCCAATGATTTCAGGTAGGCTCTGGACCCACCGTGACCTGTATAAGGGTTACAGATAATGAATGAACGAATCCCTAAATGATTAAACAGTGTGATTACTTGTAATGGCAATGTAACACAGTGGTAACCAGGCAATTTTCCCCAAAGATTTTGTGTTGTTTTGCAGGAATCTGGTGCTTAATGTGTTTATATTCACAAAATACACTCAAGTTTGAATAAAATCATTGGAAATCTTTCAAATTTACTTGGGCTTAATGATATAGACCTTAAACATTCTATGGTCAGTGATTAGTATTTTAAGATCAGTGCCAAACTGAGTAAATCCTGAAGATAAAATGATACTGAACCTGAAAATTTGTGTTATGTAACACACCCTTCCTTAATAGGAAACCAAGGCGTCCTGTTTCAGAATGATTTCTATGTAATGGAAGATGTGTGGGTGCAGGAGGTGAAGGACTGTTATGATCTGAAAAGATTGAAGTGATAACAGTGAAACAGTGAGGTTTGAATGATATTTCGAACGTCACTGTCCAGTACATGATAAAGTAAATTTGCTGTTTATTACTGTTACTGTTTAACACTTTTCCTGGCCTGTGTCTTAGGGAAGTTGTTAAAAGTTTACACGCATCAGCAGTGTTTGTATGGAAGCCTTAAAAGGCCATGGTTTTGCATAGTTTTCCACTCTATCGTATAATTCATTATGATCATTTTATGAAGATAAATACAGGTTCATTCATTCGTTCATTCATTATCTGTAACCCTTATCCAGTTCAGGGTCGCGGTGGGTCCAGAGCCTACCTGGAATCATTGGCGCAAGGCAGGAATACACCCTGGAGGGAGCGCCAGTCCTTCACAGGGCAACACACACTCACACATTCACTCACACCTACGGACACTTTTGAGTCGCCAATCCACCTACCAACGTGTGTTTTTGGACTGTGGGAGGAAACCGGAGCACCCAGAGGAAACCCACACAGACACAGGGAGAACACACCACACTCCTCACAGACAGACACCCGGAGGAAACCCACGCAGACACAGGGAGAACACACCACACTCCTCACAGACAGTCACCCGGAGGAAACCCACGCAGACACAGGGAGAACACACCACACTCCTCACAGACAGTTACTCGGAGGAAACCCACGCAGACACAAATTCAGGTTGTTTTTTCTTTTTTATCAAATCCAGAAAACTCACTAGCACCTGCAAAATAGGCGGCAAAAAAAAGAAGCTTGCGTTTGTATGATTTAGTTGTTTGTTCTGTTTATTGCTTTCCTTTTCTTTTCCTTTTCATACTTTTCTTTTCCAGCAACTGAACGTACACCATTCATCTGAGAACATTTAGATAATGAGCTTAACAGGCTGAATATGTTCATTATCTTAAGTTCTCGGATGAACTGTCTACAAACAATGAACGGAACGAATACAGGGATGTTCATTGTGTTCAGTATTTGATGTTAATTATCACCTGTAATGAAGAATGTCATCCAGGAAAAACGCTACTACCGCAGACACTACAGCCCGTGGAGCAAAGTCGGAGCCTGATCATTTTAAGTGAGTGCCTGGATTGTGACAAAAGAGAAGAGGGAATACAAGGCAGGAAACTGTAATCCTCTCTGGGACAGCAATTATGATGATGTATAGCAAGCCTTCTCTACTTTTACTGCTCGAAGAAAGGAAGGAATGTTAATGCAGTGAGAGCGCTGCTGGGTTTGAATAGCGATGTGGGTCATAGTGAAGCGTCTTCTGTATATCTAGGCTTTATCAATCGCATTTAACTCTGCTTTCATGAAGACTGGTGCTTGTCTCTCAGACATGACGACTGCATTCCAGCTCATGTAGTAATCCACAGAGCTACAGCACGTTAAGATGGCTGCCGTCCAAATCTAATTTCAGTGGTTTAGTCTGCTGGGGGCATACATGTCTCCTACAGGGCTCAACAGAGCTTATGCGTTTACATTTATAAAGTCTCTCGTGTAAAAGGAAATCTGACTGGGGAATGTGTGGGGGCGACCATGGAGGAACATCTCATACAGTCCATCACACTGTGGGCAAACAGGACAGCACCAAATATGGAATGGGTTCTTCTACCCATGAAAGAACAGCAAGGACAGACGATGGTGTAGCTGGAAGATTGAAGGCTTGTGTTTTTCTAATGATGTAATAACGGCTGACATATTATAAGTCGCTGTTTCCTGATAACATGAAGTGTTCTGACTTAGCTCCAGGTTTTGATGTCATAGTCCCGCCCCCTCATCTGAGTATCTCCAATCACAGTGCTGGACACGCATTCATGTGAGATAACAAAGCTGAGTTTTAACCATACAAAATGGCAGAAACAAGAACAGAGAGGGAAGAGAACTTAGCAAAAATGACAAAAAAAACCCCCCAAAAAATAGGACCTCGCTTCTTCTTGTTGTGCACTCAGGTTGGGGCAGCTGTGGCTCATTCTCATTTAAAGGAACAGGTGCTGAAACTGGTCGTATTCAACAGAGCTAATTAGACAAGGGGAGAACCCTGCTGTGGTGTTTGTTGCTTGTGGTATTTTGACCAAAGCAGGTCATAGATGTTTCATTTTGTTCCAGTTTTATTTTAAATCTTTTTCTTATTTTTTTTGTGTGTCTCCAGGTTTCAAATGGTTCGGCAGTCTTTCCAACCTCTCCTTTCGACGTAAATCGGATGCAGGAAAGGATGGTGCTCCAAAAGATGAAGCCACTGACCAACTCCCAGCCGGAGAGAAGACCCTGGATGACCTGGACGCTCGGCCTCGCCTCCCCAGCTACGTCCGCTCCAGCGACATGTACACGCACATGGGGACCATGCCCCGCCACCAGAAGAAGAAGGAGAAGAAGGCTAAAGAACAAGAGCAGAAGAGTTTTAAGTCTAAAGGCAAGACCAGGTCGAGTCAACTGGGTCGAAGCCAAAGCATGAAACCTTCAATGGATTATGTGTGTGAATCTCCTCTGATGACCGCCCTCTCAGGGAAGAGTTTCTCAACCCTAGAGAGGACCACCACAGAGCGTAAGCCCACAGCCAGTGAAAAGAGTATCCTTGCTCCAGCAGCTGGGTCAGCCCATGAAGACCCCAAGGACCAACCCATTCAGGATCCTTATCAAGTCCAAGCACCTGAAGCTGTGACCGCTGACCAGTGCCTTGTAGATCCCTCCCCTGGAAGCTCAAAACCATCCAAATATCCAGATACATCCCAGGAAGTCACTCAGAGCAAGGAATCTGAGGTTAGACCTACTTTGCCTTCAAAGCGAGCCTCTAAAAAAGGTTCGGACAACCCCCAGAAGGTCACCAATCTCAACATTTTGCCAGAGAGGATGGAAATTTTGACCAAATTAGAGGAAGAGGAAGAAAAAAAGGTCCTGGACTTTGGAGAAGTGAAGCTAACTGAAAAGTAAGACCCAGTTCTGTTACTTGATTTTCATTTTGACTTTTTTTGGGTGGTCCAAGTGAAACTGGTCATGGGAGGGTATGATTTATACGTACAGAACCGTGTGTGTTGGGGGGCCACAGATTAGTTCAATTCCCACTTGCGTTGTCCTGCTGCACAACAACAATAAAAGCTCAATAACGTTGTTCTGCAGGCCCCCTACTGGCCATCACATGAATGTTATCAGAGTAATAGCTTGGCTTTCTTTGTGTGGGTGGGTCTGTGTTGAGCTGCTGGTGAGCAATGAGGATGCTATGAAGACAGTTCACACTTCTCTGTTAGCCATAGATCATAGCATTCTACCAAAATATATTCAGTCAGAGTTCAGATGAGGGACCTTGAAAATTAGGGAAAGTGTGTTATATTCCCACTGTGGGTTCATTTATGAAAGGGCTACAGTAGCAGAGAAGACAAAAGCCATCTCCCTGTGAATTCCTATTCGGTGCCACGACACCCCTCCGAATCTGGGTGAGTCAGAGATGACATCATTACAGCTTTCATCAGCCCTCCTCAGTGGGGGCTTGTTTGAGAATCCAGACACAGGCTTCAAACCCTGGAAAGGAACATTTTACCTCCCCTTCTCTTTACTGATGTCCACTGTTTTAAAATCCATAAGCCTGGATGTTTGTGTCAGATCGCATCAGACAGAAGGAAGCGTAGAGGGGCTTAGAGCACCTGTAACCTCTGCGGAGATCTCTTAGACTGCTTGGAAAAAGTTGCCTGTAGAAAAGCTACAGCATGAGTGTGGGGTGAGTACACCTACTGTCGCCGAATGATTTGGGGAAAATTTTTTGTGATTGCTTTTAAAATAACATTAATTTCATAAATTAACTTCCAGCACTGAAGATCAGCACTAAGCTCAGGACCAAGGGCTGAACACTGATTGTACTGGCGGTTAAACAGTTAAACAGCCTGGCGTTCTCATGTTAAACGGCTTCACTTCAGACGTAAAGAGTAAGCTTCGTACAGCGGGGCTCGCTTTAGTGGAATTTTAAGAGACAACTAGAGTCCAGACACTGTACGAACACAAAGTGGCAGCACTCAAGGATTGTGACAAAAAATGCTGTGGGGTTTTTTGTTGTTGCAGCTGAAGGAATAAGGGATTTTCATTCACACACAGTCATGTGGTGTAGAGGTGTTAGATCCACACAAACGAGTCCAAATCACAACTTTCTGAACAATTCTAATTGTATATTTTCTTGGTTTGAACTTATTTTCCCGTGCACTATTAAAATTGTTATCTTATATTTATCACAGACACTTTATACGTCATTTACAAGTGTTTCAAATTGTTTTAATATTTAAGCAGTTGTTTTATACATTTGTTTCTGGAAAGCTACAAATACGATTGTGCTGTTACTGCAGCGATTCCTAAAAGCAGCTGAAAGGCTGTTATTTACAGGATGTGAGTGTAAGGGTTTATAAATCTGTAGCTTCTTAAAGCTGTAATTTAACTTTGATCATGCACTGAGGCGCTCTGGAGCTGGAGAAAGTGGTCCAGGGTTAAAATCACATTGTGTTGTGTTTTTTTTTTTTTTTTTTGCTCCATAACAACATAGTGTTTTTAAATAATTGCGCTCGTGTTTCACTCAGGAAACAATTCAATGCATCAGAAGAGATCCAGTTTCACAATGTCAGTATTTTCCTAAACGTGTACATCCTCTACAGAGAACACACTTCTCCACATTTAAAGAACAGTTACTGTTCATTCATTCATATTCTGAAACCACTTATCCAGTTCAGGGTCGCGGTGGGTCCGGAGTCTACCCAGAATCACTGGGTCCGAGGCAGGAATACACCATGGAGGGGGTGCCAGTCCTTCACAGGGCAACACACACTCACATATTCACTCACAAGCACGGACACTTTTGAGTCACCAATCCACCTACCAACGTGTGTTTTTGAAGCGTGGGAGGAAACCGGAGCACCCGGAGGAAACCCACGCAGACACAGAGAGAACACACCACACTCCTCACATACAGTCACCCGGAGGAAACCCACGCACACACAGAGAGAACACACCACACTCCTCACAGACAGCCACCCGGAGGAAACCCACGCAGACACAGGGAGAACACACCACACTCCTCACAGACAGTCACCCGGGGGAAACCCACGCAGACACAGAGAGAACACACCACACTCCTCACAGACAGTCACCCGGAGGAAACCCACACAGACACAGGGAGAACACACCACACTCCTCACAGACAGTCACCCGGAGGAAACCCACGCAGAAACAGGGAGAACACACCACACTCCTCACAGACAGTCACCCGGAGGAAACCCACGCATACACAGAGAGAACACACAACACTCCTCACAGACAGTCACCTGGAGGAAACCCACGCAGACACACGGAGAACACACCACACTCCTCACAGACAGTCACCCGGAGGAAACCCACACAGACACAGGGAGAACACACCACACTCCTCACAGACAGTCACCCGGAGGAAACCCACGCAGACACAGGGAGAATCACACCACACTCCTCACAGTCACCCGGAGGAAACCCACGCATACACAGAGAGAACACACCACACTCCTCACAGACAGTCACCTGGAGGAAACCCACGCAGACACACGGAGAACACACCACACTCCTCACAGACAGTCACCCGGAGGAAACCCACGCAGACACAGGGAGAACACACCACACTCCTCACAGACAGTCACCCGGAGGAAACCCACGCAGAAACACGGAGAACACACCACACTCCTCACAGACAGTCATCCGGAGGAAACCCACGCAGACACAGAGAGAACACACCACATTCCTCACAGACAGTCACCTGGAGGAAACCCACGCAGACACACGGAGAACACACCACACTCCTCACAGACAGTCACCCGGAGGAAACCCACGCAGACACAGGGAGAACACACCACACTCCTCACAGACAGTCACCCGGAGGAAACCCATGCAGACACAGGGAGAACACACCACACTCCTCACAGACAGTCACCCGGAGGAAACCCACGCAGACACAGGGAGAACACACCACACTCCTCACAGACAGTCACCCGGAGGAAACCCACGCAGACACAGGGAGAACACACCACACTCCTCACAGACAGTCACCCGGAGCGGGACTCTAACCAACAACCTCCAGGTCTCCGGAGCTGTGTGACTGAGACACTACCTGCTGCACCACCGTGCCCTCAGTCATGTTTTATTTTTTAATAAATAAAGAAATCCTTCAGATGATATATAAATACACTAGATAGTTCCATAGCTGTAATTTCGCTTGTGCAGCAATTAAAGTGAAGAAAGTGTCATCCCAGCTCAGCAACATCACAGGTTTCACTAGGATTTTTTCTGCAGACAGCAGCTTATGACTCATGAAAAGTGATGTTTCAGACCCAGGAGGAGGAACATCTGCAGGACGTCTGATGTAACTGCTGCTTTGATGCTGCTATCAAATCATGTGCATGTTTTATTTTGCACCAACAGAGGGCGCCAACAGGGTCCTGCTCTTTAACCTGACACCTTTAAAAGAGCTGAGACCAGAGAGAAGGCGGAGTGATCACTCAGTTGGGCTCAGAGAGAGAGAGAGAGAGAGAGAAAGAGAGAGAAACAGAGAGAGAGTGAGAGAGAGAGAAAAAGAGAGAGAAACAGAGTGAGAGAGAGAAACAGAGAGAAACACAGAGAGAGAAACAGAGAGAGAGAGAGAGAAACAGAGTGAGAGAGAGAAACAGAGAGCGAGAGAGAGAGAGAAACAGAGAGAGAGAAACAGAGAGAGAGAGAGAGAGAGAAACAGAGAGATAGAAAAAGAGAGAGAAACAGAGAGCGAGAGAGAGAGAGAAACAGAGAGCGAGAGAGAGAGAGAAACAGAGAGAGAGAGAGAAACAGAGAGAGAGAGAAACAGAGAGAGAGAGAAACAGAGAGAAAGAGAAAAAAAAACAGAGAGAGAGAAATAGAGAGAAACAGAGAGAGAGAGAAAGAGAGAGACAGAAAGAAACAGAGAGAGAGAGAGAGACAGCAGCAGAGAGTGATATATAAAGAGAGACATCACTGTGAACTTCCCCTTGGGGATAAATTAAGGTGATCTAATGTAATCTGAAGAGAGATACAGAGAAAGATGCTGATCTATCAGAGAGACATTGCTGTTTCAGACCTAGATTCTCAGCAGCTACATAGTGTTAAATATTCTCCCCCTTTTCCAAAATTAAACAAAGTTCCGGGTCTTAACAAAAGGTGAAGTGACCTTCTTTAAAAATGCCACAAGGATCAAACCTGTTCTGAAGGGCCTGTTTCAGGGCCTGTTCCTTTAAATGATAATGAGTCGCTCGCTGTTCACCCAGACCCCGAGCGCACAGCAGTGAGCAGCAAGGAGCAGAAGCTTTGTGTTTTAGCCGTTTTTGCTCAGTTCTCAGTGCTCTTATTTCGTCATGTTCGTTGTGTTAGTTTTGCTCTGTTTAACCTCTCACATAACCGGGGGTCCAGCGCTGTGATTGGAGACACTTAGATGAGGGGGCGGGGTAATTCTAAAGTCTCTGCATGCTACATCATACGCAGTACAAAATCAGAACCGCTCGTTTTATTCCATGTTTTCTGAATGAGGCAGATCACGAAAGACTGACTGGGTGGTCTTGTTTGGCAAAGTGTGTGTGTTTAGTAGCTCAAGATCTCCAGATTAATGTATACGTGCACTGAACAAGTAGTTATTCCCTCTTTAAAAACAACTTTGCCGCGTGGAGAAGGTGTATTTAATGTAATGCCCGCTCCATCTCTGTCCTACGGAGCCTTAGGGAAGCTCAGCTCCAGCTGATTCAGCACGATGTATCTGCTGCTGTTTGTCTGACTGTATAACTATAAATCTGTCATTACTTTTCACTACTTTTGGGGGTGTACTATCTCTCACTGTCTCTCTCTGAAAGAAATGACTCAGGAAAATAATTCCCTTATGTTCTCTCCACAGTGGGAAAGGCTACACAGACAACCAAGGAGAATATGTGGAGGTAAGATTCTCCACTTCTGTGTCTTTGTCTTTTTGTCTTCCTCTCTCTCTCTCTCTCTCTCTCTCTCTCTCTCTCTCTCTCTCTCTGTCTCTCTCTCTCTCTCTCTTTCTCTCTCTCTCTCTCTCTCTCTCTTCCTCTCTCTCTCTCTCACTCTCTCTCTCACTCTCTCTGTTTCTCTCTCTCTCTCTCTCTGTTTCTCTCTTTCTCTCTGTTTCTCTCACTCTCTCTCTGTTTCTCTTTTTCTCTCTCTCTCTGTTTCTCTCTCTCTCTGTTTCTCTCTATTTCTCTCTCTCTGTGTTTCTCTCTATTTCTCTCTCTCTCTCTGTTTCTCTCTCTCTCTCTCTGTTTCTCTCTCTCTCTCTCTGTTTCTCTATTTCTCTCTCCGTTTCTCTCTCTCTCTCTCTCTCTCTCTCTCTCTCTCTCTCTCACACACACACACACACACACACACACACACACACACACACACACAGCTGGTTCTCTTTGGCTATCCGCTTGTGTCAGTGTTTTCCCATTCCAAAGTCATGCAATGTTTTTAATTCGTCATATTAATTAAGCTAAACATGAATGAATAGACCCCGTAATCAATGACGTCAGTGGGTCAAAAGTCACTGGGTCTTTCCCACCTCCTAATGATCAGCTACTGTTTAATTGGTTTGTTCTCTTTCAACACTTTCTCATTCACTGAGCTGTTTAGACCATTCTTCCGGGACTGAGGCTGTGACTCGGTGTCCGGACACTAGATGGCGCTGCAAACTCTCTAGGAGAATAGGTGCGGTCAGACCTAGGAGTTTAACATGTACACACACACACACACAGAGAGAGAGAGAGAGAGAGAGAGAGAGAGAGAGAGAGAGAGAGAGATGAACATAAACTACAATAAAATATAGATGAACAGGAACAAATAAAAAGAATGCAGTGTGTGTGTGTGTGTGTGTGTGTGTGTGTGTGTGTGTGGACTGTCCCAGTGCACTTCTTTCATCAACAACGCTTTTATAAAGCTATGTCCATACAAAGATGCTAGCATTGCTAATAATGAATGAGATGTAATGTGGAGTTGGAGAGACCTGACTAGCAATGATTCATTAGCGATGCTAGCCACTCTGGCTAAAGTGCTTCTTCTGTATCTTGATATGGCCTCCCTTTCTTTTTTATCCTTGGTTCTTTATCCACCCCCCCCCCCACCCCCGTCCCCCACTCCACCATCTCCCTTCTCTCCCTCTCCACGCTCCCTCACTCCCTTCGCTGTAAAACTTTCATGTTGTTGGAGTTGAGCTGAGGATGCGGCCTGAATGCTCACTGTTACAGAGAGTGAGGAGTTTTCTCTGAGTGCTCACCGCTCAGACGGGAACTCAAGAGTCTCCGCGTCTATAAACAGAAACTTCCCATGGTGCATCAGTGCCGGTGGCCTACATGTGGTATATGTGGTGCAGGTGGAGCTGAGATACACTGAAGAAATACACCGCTGCATAAAAATAAAAGAATACTTCACGTTTTCCTAACTGTTAATGCCACAATGTGGGTGAGGGTTTCAAATACTTTTTCATAAATATGCCATAGGCATTATATATGCTTTTATATATTCGTGTACAGAACAGAAATGTTCAGATACACTTCTACTCGACACACACTGGGCACTGGTGTTTTTACTCATCATTTTTAATGATGCTAGTTTTATCAATATGTTAATTATATATTCAGATTGCTTTTGGCTTTGATAAGAATCATCACATAGGAGTAATCTCTATGTGCCACGTCTACTGTGCAGAGTCCATTAACACAGACATTGTTGGCCGCAATTATAAGTCCATTTAAACATAATACGTTTTCTTGCTAAGTAAAGGAAAACTTGCCACGTTGTCTGTGCTAAGAAGCTTTACTGCACAAATATATCAGATAAACACAAATCCTGCAACGACTTGAATTTATTCAGCCGTTTCCATTCCGTCACAAACTGAAGACTCAGCATTTATGGACTTAACAAGCATAAACTCTTATCATAGTCATATATTTTCAGTTTGTCGCAGTCACACAGCTCCAAGGACCTGCAGGTTGTGGGTTTGAGTGCTGCTCCGGGTGACTGTCTGTGAGGAGTGTGGTGTGTTCTCCCTGTGTCTGCGTGGGTTTCCTCCGGGTGACTGTCTGTGAGGAGTGTGGTGTGTTCTCCCTGTGTCTGTGTGGGTTTCCTCCGGGTGACTGTCTGTGAGGAATATGGTGTGTTCTCTCTGTGTCTGTGTGGGTTTCCTCTGGGTGACTGTCTGTGAGGAATGTGGTGTGTTCTCTCTGTGTCTGTGTGGGTTTCCTCTGGGTGACATTCTGTGAGGAGTGTGGTGTGTTCTCTCTGTGTCTGTGTGGATTTCCTCCGGGTGACTGTCTGTGAGGAGTGTGGTGTGTTCTCCCTGTGTCTGCGTGGGTTTCCTCCGGGTGACTGTCTGTGAGGAGTGTGGTGTGTTCTCCCTGTGTCTGCGTGGGTTTCCTCCAGGTGCTCCGGTTTCCTCCCAAAAACACACATTGCTAGGTGAATTGGCGACTCAAAAGTGTCCGTAGGTTTGAGTGAATGTGTGTTGCCTTGTGAAGGACTGGCGCCCCCTCCAGGGCGTTATCCTGTCTTGCGGCCAGTGATTCCAGGTGTGCTCCAGACCCTCCGTGACCCTGAACTGCATAAGTGGTTACAGACAATAAATGAATGAATGAATGAACCAACCAAACAAACAACCTCCTTTGGTTCATTATAGAGCATAGAAAGACGACACCGACCCTGGGCGAGGGGGCAGTGTGAAAACTGAAAGAAATATATCAGAATGAGAAGGAGGAGAGGTGTGAGAGTAGAGAGTGGACAGATGATAGGCGAGTTAGTGTCGGCTCCTCATTATGCCAGGCTCACAGGGAGAGGAAAATTAGATGGAAATGTAAACAGCGGGAAAATGATGGAAAAATGGGACAGAGGCTGGAGAAAGTGAGAGACAGAGATAGAGAGAGACAGAGAGAGAGGGGGTGGAAGAAAAGAGTAATATGAGCATTCAGCCAGCATTGGGAGACTCTAATGAAAGAAATGGGGTATGAGGTTAGAAAGTGGTGCCAAGGATTAATGGACATGCATGTTCATGTGCACACGCAGAGCATGAGTACATAGAGTGAACACCATGAATGTCAAAACTGCTCAAAAAAACAGGGGGAGAACAAACACTTCTATGAAAATGTTCATTTCTGCTGGTTCCCCTATGGGAATACCAATACTGTGTTAGCTCAGCACTAACTGTGGTGTATACTAATTTTTCATTCATTCATTCATTCATTATCTGTAACCCTTATCCAGTTCAGGATCGCGGTGGGTCCAGAGCCTACCTGGAATCATTGGGAACAAGGCGGGAATAGACCCTGGAGGGGGCGCCAGTACTTCACAGGGCAACACACACTCACATTCACTCACACACTCACACCTACGGACACTTTTGAGTCGCCAATCCACCTACCAACGTGTGTTTTTGGACTGTGGGAGGAAACCGGAGCACCCGGAGGAAACCCACGCAAATACAGAGAGAACACACCAACTCCTCACAGACAGTCACCCGGAGGAAACCCACGCAGACACGGGGAGAACACACCACACTCCTCACAGACAGTCACCCAGAGGAAACCTACACAGACACCGAGAGAACACACCACACTCCTCACAGACAGTCACCTGGAGGAAACCCACGCAGACACCGAGAGAACACACCACACTCCTCACAGACAGTCACCTGGAGCAGGAATCGAACCCACAACCTCCAGGCCCCTGGAGCTGTGTGTCTGCGACACTAACCTGCTGCACCACCGTGCCGCCCTATACTAGTTTATGAAATCCTTTTTGGTAAAGAGCCATGTCATGTATTATTAGAAACCACAACGATCAGCTACACTGGGCGTAAGGGTTAAATTGTGCAAATGAGTCTTTGTCCCCAACACTTACTTTAAAGCCAGAAGCATGAAAACAAGCAGAGACTGCGGCTGGTGTTTAAAGGGACTCTTTTTAAAGGGGCGGCGCACAGTGGTGTGGGGGATATGGCAGACAGAAATGGATGGGTGGAGGACAAAAAGAGGTAATGGTGTGAGTGGGAGGGGTGAGTTTATGTGTTAATTTAGGGTAATTAACTTGTGTCTGGCACTCAGCCTGGTATTTGTCCAGCCGTGCACCCGCCCACCCACCCACACACAAGCTGATGTGACTTAGAGGTGACTTAGATCCAGCTGGGTGCAGAAGCACATCCCCTTCCTCTCTTTCCTCTCCCTCTTCTTCCTCATCCCCTTTTCTTCTGGACAGTAACACACAGAGTGATGCTGATCATTGTCCCGGATCCAATCATTACACATCCCTGCATTGATTAGGGCTGTAAATCGACTGAGCACTCGCTGACATGCGTCTAGTGGTCTTGTATTACACTAACAGTTCAAAACCAAGAGACTGGAGTGAGACACTCAATGCACACCAGGAAATAAGCCCCTACAGTAAAAACTACATTACCCAGAATCCAACAGGAGTGAAGGCTTTTTAATGCAAAAGCAAATGCATGACTCAAAGCCCAGTATCAGAAATACCCTCTGATTGTCTCTAAACACAACATTAGGGTGTTGTCAATCAATCAATCAAATTTTATTTATATAGCGCTTTTCACAACAAAAAGTCGTCACAAAGCAGCTTTACAGAGATCCGGGTCCAAGCCTCCTATGAGCAAGCCAGGGGCAACAGTGGCAAGGAAAAACTCCCTCAGCACACGAGGAAGAAACCTTGGAAGGAACCAAGACTCATACGGGGAACCCATCCTCCTCGGGTCGACACCGGAGACACAATAGAGAACAGAAGTAAAAGTGAAGGGGTTATAGTAATATAAATGTAGTATATTAGTGATGATGGAGAAGCAGAAATGAAAATGGTGAGGATGATGATATTAGTGATGTATGAGTCTTAGCAAGGCCAGGATCTTGTACAGGACACGGGCTGGATCAGGGCAAAACCTGGAGAGCAGCAGGACATCTCAAAGCATGAGAGAGAGACAGGAGAAAGAAAGCCAGACAAAGGGAACAAATAAAAATACAAAAGGTTAGTAGGGTCATGGTAAAGAACGGGGAAATTTGTCCTGCGAAAAAAGCTTCCACTGGTCAGGCAAGAGAACCTAGCGACAGACAGCGTTGTTGGCAGTTACTACAAAGCTAACTAAGAATGCTGTAGCTATGGTGATATGACAGGATTAATACAGAACAGTGATAATATGAAAACCAGCCCGAGCACCAATATAGAAGGAGTAACCTGAAGGTGAGTGATTAACCAAAAGCTTGTTTGAAAAGGTAGGTTTTTAATCTAGATTTAAAGATTGAGAGTGTGTTTGAGCCCCGAACAGTAACTGGAGGCTATTCCAGAGTTGAGGAGCTTTGTGAGAAAAGGCTCTTCCTCCTGCTGTGTTTTTCTTAATGCGAGGAACAAAGAGTAGATGGGCATCCTGTGAACGAAGTGTACGTGACGGGCGATAAGGTATGAGAAGTTCAGTAAGATACTGCGGGCCTAAACCATTTAGAGATTTATAAGCTAAGAGGAGTATTTTATAGTCAATGCGAAATTTTACAGGTAGCCAGTGTAGGGACGAGAGAACTGGGGTGATATGTTCAAATTTTCTAGCTCTAGTGAGCACCCTGGCTGCTGCATTTTGAACTAACTGAAGCTTGTGTAACGCTTTGCACGAGCTCCCTGCCAGGAGCGCATTGCAGTAGTCTAGACGTGAAGTTATAAAAGCATGCACTAGTTTCTCTGCATCTTTTAATGATAAAATATGCCGAATTTTGGCAATATTGCGTAGGTGGAAGAAGGTGGTTTTGACTGTATTGGATATGTGGGTATCAAATGTGAGAGTCGAATCAAAGGCTACACCTAAGTTTTTAATGATGGCATTGTGTTTTACTGTTGAATTATCAAGATTAATAGCAGCATTTCTGAGTGAATGTATCTGAGTATCTTTACCTAGTAACAAGACCTCAGTTTTATCAGAATTTAACATGAGAAAGTTTTGCATCATCCAGTCTTTAATTTCAGTTAGACATTCTGTTATTTTACGTAGACAAGCAACATCATTGGGTTTGGCTGATATATACAGTTGTGTGTCATCAGCATAACAGTGGAATTGAATCCCATGCTTACGGATTAGTCTACCCAGTGGCAGCATGTAGAGTGTGAACAATACAGGGCCAAGCACTGATCCTTGTGGGACACCATATTTAACTAAAGTATGATTAGAGGATTTATTATTCAGATAAACAAATTGGTAACGATCGGATAAATAAGATCTGAACCAAGAGAGGGCAGATCCTTTTATTCCTACCAGATTTTCCAGCCTATCAAGAAGCATCACATGATCTATGGTATCAAATGCTGCACTAAGGTCAAGCAGCACCAGAATAGAGATATAGCCCTTATCATGTGAAAGGAGTAAGTCATTAGTTACTCTTGTTAGAGCCGTTTCTGTGCTGTGATTTGGTCTAAATCCAGATTGAAAAATGTCATGAATGTCATTGTTTTGTAGGTAAGAGCACAACTGCTGTGACACGACTTTTTCTAGAATCTTAGCAATAAAAGGGAGGTTTGATATTGGCCTGTAGTTTGCGAGTACAAGAGGGTCAAGATTGGGTTTTTTAATAATTGGTTTGATTACAGCTAGTTTCAGAGGTTTTGGTACATATCCAATGTTGAGGGATGAGTTTATTATTGTGAGCAATGGTCTAATGACTTTAGGTAAAATTTGTTTAAATTTAAACAACACAACACTGTTGTGTTGTCAACAGTGCACTCGCCTGGAGGACGAGGAGCAGAGAAGGTGCTTTGATTAAGCTTTGGCTTTGTCCATGTACAAGGCTTGTTTTGACAGCACCAAATGAACCCCTGGCTTGGGCCACTGATGTATTTTGTAAGAGAGAGAGAGAAAGAAGTAAACTACATTACCCATAATTCCAGCAGGGGTCAGGGCTAATTAATGTTAATGAAGGAATGGGAAGAAGAGGCAGCTGGGGCCTGTAGGCAATAGGAGAGAGGAGAGAGAATTTACTCTGCCTGCAGCACACAGACTGAGTAATTAATGTTTAACATGGAGAGAGAGAGACAGACAGACAGACAGACAGTCGGGGGCTGAGTCGTGATTAACACAAAAACATGGAGCAGTGTGAAGAGTGTGACAGTGAGAGAGAGAGAGAGAACAGGAGCAAGAGACAAACAGAAGATGGAGAATTAGGACAGGAGGGTGCGAGAAGCTCAGGAGAGGTGAGAGAGGGAGAGGGAGGAGTAGAAAAGAAGAATGCTACAGGATCACTATGTTTACGCATCCTGAGCTAAATTACACGTTATTATACACGCGTATATCTGTCTTTGTGAGTTGTTTGACAACTAAATGCTGCTGTGCTACACCTAAACTAAACCTAAAAGGATGTTCTGTGTAAAAACAAAAAGTATACACCTCATATATTAACGTCTCTTTTATGCTCTGTGGTGGACTGACCCCCTCTTCAGGGTGTGTTCCTGCGTTGCACCTGATGATTCTGTGTAGGCTCTAGACCCACTGTGACCCTGATAAAGACGAGGTGGTCACAGAAAACGAATGAGTGAATAGCTACTAAAGTAACTAGCAAATAAATGCAGACATAATCTTCACCTTCCCAGCAGAAGTGTAGCTGCTGTTTTTTCATTGCAGTTTTTCAAAGGTTCCTCCCACCACCAAGATACACTTTCAGAATCGACCCCAGACCTTCGGATCTCACCTGTAGACTTCTGTGGCAGCGCTGTAAATAGGCAAGCAGCCATTTTTAACACTGATGTAACAATATTTACTTTTTTATTATGTTCATATAGAGCCCCAGGGCGGCACAGTGGCGCTGCAGGTAGTGTCGCAGTCACACAGCTCCAGGGACCTGGAGGTTGTGGGTTTGATTCCGCTCCGGGTGACTGTCTGTGAGGAGTGTGGTGTGTTCTCCCTGTGTCTGCGTGGGTTTCCTCCGGGTGACTGTCTGTGAGGAGTGTGGTGTGTTCTCTCTGTGTCTGCGTGGGTTTCCTCCGGGTGACTGTCTGTGAGGAGTGTGGTGTGTTCTCCCTGTGTCTGCGTGGGTTTCCTCCGGGTGACTGTCTGTGAGGAGTGTGGTGTGTTCTCCCTGTGTCTGCGTGGGTTTCCTCCGGGTGACTGTCTGTGAGGAGTGTGGTGTGTTATTGCTGTGTTTGCGTGGGTTTCCTCCGGGTGACTGTCTGTGAGGAGTGTGGTGTGTTCTCCCTGTGTCAAGAGAAATCAACAGGTCTTTTTTAGTTTTATATTTTCCAACATCCAAATGTCTTAACAACTTCAAACCTGTCATCATCTTGAGGGTGTTCAGTCCCCAGAAAGCCTGAAATACATCCCCTCCCACACACACAAATCATACAGGATTACAGTGTTATGCTACATATGCCAAAAGAGAGAATAAGTGGAGTAGTAGACTTTCCTTTATGCTTTTGTCTCTTAGCAGAAGTGTGTCACGCCGATCTCATGCTTATGGGATTACACTCAAACCCACAGAAGCATTTATGTGATTCTGCCTTCATTTGTGAAAGAAAAGTCAAAGCTGATGATCATCTCTCTTCTGTTTTCTATTGTGTAGCTTCAGTTAATGATGTTAGTTCTGTTTAATTCACACAGCAGATTAACTAGCACATAATAAACACACACACACCCACACACACACAGTGACACAAACATACACATACACTTTGTATCCCATGCTATACAGAAACCTGTGAGTTCAGCGGTCCTTCTGAAATCAAGGGTACTGTTGTGAGGATTTGATGGCAACCCCAGGAGCATATATGAGGTCAGGTACTGGTTTTGAAAGATTAGTAGAATACAGATGACTCCTGTTTATTCGGAAGGTATTGGAGGGAGCTCCATTTCGCCAGAGAATGTGGTTCCACTGTTTCACAGTCCAAAGCTGGGCTGTTTATACCCCTTTAGCACACACATGCGAGTCATGTGCATCCAGAACATCCCACTGCATTCAGAAAACGTTTCTCTACAGATGTGTGCGTGCAGTTTTACGCCTTGTGACAGTAAAGAGAGCGCCTTAAAGAATGCATCTCTGTGTGGAAACATTTGAAACACAAATATTAAGCATACAATCAAACACATACACACACACACACACATGCACACACACACACACTCACACAGACACACACACACGCACACACTCACACAGACACACACACACGCACACACTCACACAGACACACACACACACTTGCACACACGCACACACACAGACACACACAGACACACACACTTGCACACACACACACACACACACACACTCACACAGACACACACACACACGCACACACATGCACACTCACACAGACACACACACACGCACACACTCACACAGACACACACACACACTTGCACACATGCACACACACAGACACACACAGACACACACACTTGCACACACACACACACATGCACACACACACACACGCACACACACACACACACACACACACAGACACATACACTGACACACAGATACACACACACGGGCACACACACACACGGGCACACACACACACGCACACACACTCTCACACACACACACACACACACACACACACACACACACACACACACACACACACACACACACAGACAAAAAATGCTGTGAAGTTTCCTGGCCTGTCTGTGTTCAGCATATTTAGGGATGCTGCTTGGGGGACCATGAGGCGGTTGCCATGGAGAGGCGTCTTGTGTGATGTCATTGCTCTCATTCCCAAGGGAACGAGCCCCACCCGGAGACATGGTGCTGTTGAGACGAGCTGAGAGAGAGAGAGAGAGAGAGAGAGAGTTTGAGGTGTAGATAGAGATAAAAGAAGAATGAGTAAAAGATTGAATGAGGTAGAGAGAGAGAAAGAAGCAAAGTGAGACATATGAAGGGAAATGCTGAAGGATGAGAGGGATATAAGAGGAGATAGCAGAGGGAGAGGGAGATAAAGGGAGAAAGCAATCCTAGAGAACAACATAAAGATACAGGTGAAGATAGAGAAAGATTCA
Organism: Hoplias malabaricus; assembly: GCF_029633855.1. Taxonomy (NCBI): domain Eukaryota; kingdom Metazoa; phylum Chordata; class Actinopteri; order Characiformes; family Erythrinidae; genus Hoplias; species Hoplias malabaricus. Next base: position 6,256,160 of record NC_089817.1, read on the forward strand.
GAGAGAGAGAGAGAGAAGAGAGAGAGAGAGAGAGAGAGAGAGAAGGCTGCAGGAGCTCATTATCAGGGTTTTGGCATGTTCCTGGAAAACACAGTGTTTTAGATGGAGGATGTGAGTGCACACCCAGCTGACAACATACACTCAGCATGGATCTGCTGCATACAAACAAACTGTGTGTGTGTGTGTGTGTGATTGCTGTTTATGTGTGTGACTTGTCTGGAGTGTGTGTGGGTGAACTCTTCAGTGTGGGAGTATGTAGAAAGTCTTTTCTCTAGAATCCCCCTCCCCCTCGGCCCACCCGCCCTTGCTTCCTTTCAATAAGGGAATAAAAGAGAAAAATTCCTTTGAGGAGGTGCTGAATGCCCCCCTCTCTCTTTCTTTATTTGGTACTCTCTCTCTCTCTCTCTCTCTCTCTCTCTCTCTCTCTCTCTCTCTCTCTCTCTTCTCTACATTTCTGCCATCTCGCACTCATGCTTCTCATTCTTTTTCTCTTTTTTTCACTCTTTTTCATAATACTTCTTTCACTTTTATTCTCTCACTCACTCCCTCTTTCTGCCACTTGTCCCCTGTCTCTTTCTCTCATTATTTCAGATGCTGTAGAACTTGCTGTCCTCCCTTTTTTCTGCTGTCCTTCTAACACTCTCCTTCATATTCTCTCTCTCTCTCTCTCTCTCTCTCTCTCTCTCTCTCTCTCTCTCTCACCCTCGCTCACTCTCCTATAGTATTGTTTAGAAGCCTGGAGGAGGGAGTGGGTGGGGTTTCATTGGCTGCAAGCATCTCTCTCTCTCTCTCTCTCTCTCTCTCTCTCTCTCTCTCTCTCTCTCTCTCTCTCTCTCTCTCTCTCTCTCTCTCCCTTCCTCCCTCCCTTCCCTCTCTCCCTCCCCCCACCCACTCTTTTCATCCAAGAGCGATGAGGTAATCCCTGCCAGGACTCTGAAGCATTGCAAGTGCTGGAGTGAGTGAGAGTGAGAGAGGCAGAAAGGAGAGAGAGAGAGAGAGACAGAGAGAGAGAGAGAGAGAGAGAGAGAGATGACAGTAGCAGCAGCAGAGAGGCAGCGATAGCGCTGGTCAGTGGGCTGCAGTTGTCGCAGCAGTTTGCCGGCTGTGAGGAGGGGCATGACCCGGGGTTTCTAACAGACTGGAGAAAGAGAGCGAGGACGAGAAGAAGGCAGGAGGAAGAGGAGGAAGGATGACGGAGAGATGCAGCCTCTGGAGCGCCCTGTCCGCAGCAGCATGCTGCTTCTACCGGGGATCCTTTATGCAGGTGCAGGTGTGTGTGTGTGCTTGGTTGTGTGAATGTGCTTCAGGTGCTTTGGTACTGAAATACATACAGGTCACCATACATAGGATACATGCATGTAACTGTGATCTATATACCTGTGTGTGTGTGTGTGTGTGTGTGTGTGTGTGTGTGGGTGGGTGTGGGGGTAGTGTTATACATGCTACATAAACATAAGGGCAGGTGTGGAAGGACTGGGCTGTATGACAAAAATATAATATTTCCAAGATCCACGGTATGTTTCTAATGATACGTTCTGGAACAAATTTTTGAAAAATGACTAGTTTTACATGATCCACTCTTTTATTTCTTCCTCCGAGCTCCAGTTTCTGTGCGGTTTTATGCACCCATAATGTTCAAATACCACTTTTCTTTTCCAATCCCTCTTCATCCCTTAGAATCAAGCCTGCTGTACTGTTGTTGTGCATATGCAAACTAACCCTGTTCTGCCTGGCCTCATTCAAAATTCACTGCACGGTTAAACACTCTCTATAACTTCACTACGAATGGGCGGGGCTTAAACAGCTGCAGGATAAAAGTTCAGCTTTAACATAAGGAGTGTATGAGCTGTGGCGCGAGCTCTTTGTTTTGAAACTTGAAGAGTGTTTACATGTGGCATTGCAATCTTTTGATGTTTTTGAAGTACTATCAAAGCAGCATTTTTAAACGTGACAAATGTAATCGAATTCGGTGTTATCCGTGTCATTTAAGCACTGATAATGGTGCCAGGATATTCTAAGGTATTTATAATATAACTGCTATGTGAAATTTCATTGGACAGTTGTGTGTGTGTGTTCGTTGAAAAGGCGTCGGCGTGTGTATTTATCAGATACATACGCTATGGCGCATGTCATGCCCTGCTGCACAGGTATGTGCAAACATGCTCACGTGCATTTGTGTGTCACCCACTAGCCTTAGCGATGATCTCACTGCACTGAGAGAGAGAGAGAGAGAGAGAGAGAGAGAGAGAGAGAGAGAGAGAGAGAGAGAGAGAGAGAGAGTGCTTATGTATGTGTGCGTGTGCAGGGTGGATGAGCAGTAGGCTGTGTTGACACTCTGTGGTTTTGTAGTGGGTTGTAACAGGGCTGGAGGCTCAGAGAAACAGGAGAATCTAATGCAGCACTGGAGGTCATGCTTTTTATATCCAAACTGGAAGATATATTGTTTCCCAGCTGCTGCCCTGAAGCTCAGAATCCTGCTGTGTTCGGTCCTGTGCAGATACACGATCAGCCACTGTCCAGAGATCTGAGCAGCGTGCTGGAAAATTGAGACTGGGTGTTGTCTTTTTGACCTCAATGTTTCTAAGTCCGCTCAGAGAAGAGAACACCAGCCAAAAGTTTACACAACTTTACACTTCATGCTTAGAGTCCCAAGTTCTTCCACTGGGGCTACGGGGCTATTAACAAGAAATGGGAACGAAAGTCACTGTTTCCTTTGGTTTCTCAGGCTTTGAAGGATGTAATATCGCAGCTAAAAAGTTGTCAAAACAATTACTCATTCATTCCATCGTTGCTTCATCGTGATCGAGGTTGGAGTGGGTCCAGAGCATGTCAGGAATCATTGCAAGGCTGGAACATACCCTGGACAGGTGCCAGTCCATCACAGGGTATCACAAACCCAATCACCCGCAGATCAATAGTCGTAGATCAGTTATCATTGACCAAATCTGCTAATATTTCTAACAGCACAGAAGGTTTTAGCCAGGAGGAGGATTGTTTACATTCACATTTACTATTTGTAGCTTACGGAATTGTATTTTAGCCGCAAAGCTAAGATAATGAGGAAGTTTCAATAGATACCTTAGCTTTTAAGCTGCTCTAACAAAAGCAAAATAAGCAAATTTCAGACAATAAACAAGTCCAATTGATTGACTACATTTGAAATGAGGAGAGTCTTTGATTCGTAGCCAAGCCATTACTTTAATTTGGCTGGAGTGCAACTGGGTGCTTTGCAAATGCTACACTTCTTTCTCTTTAAGCGTTTGCTTTGCCAGCGTTGGCTTTTAAGCCTGTCTTTCTACTACTGAGCTAATAAACTGATACAATTTCTTGCTCCTTTATTTGCCAGAATGAGCCAGTCCTTCGCAATGCCAACTTTAGTATGCAGCAGGGTGGGGGGCACTGAAACATTTGGGGCAAAACCAAGAGCTTTCCTAATGCTTAGCTTGTTATCGGTGTAGCCTATAGGTGGATTTCCCCTCCATGTCTAAGGTGAACATAAACAAATTCACTGCTAGCATGTAGCTAGCCATGCACTGCAAATAGCACTCATGACTCACACAAAACAATGACACCACAACACACATATGACACAATATATGACACAACACATACACTTAAGAAGAGAGTGTCACTATTTACAATAGCAGTGTTGTGTCTTGTGTGTAATGATGTATCTGAGGGTTGTGTGGAGTGATTTCTGCGTGATTGTGGCCACCTGAGCTCAGGGACAGAGGACAGGAGACTCAGCTGGTCTCGGCTAATAGGTTTTTGGCTCAGACAGACAGGAGAGTTTGTGTATATCAGTGTGTTCCGCGGTCTGTAGACGCTAACAACGCTAGTTTGTCTCAGCTGTGTAGTCTCAGGGCATGAGGGATTGTTTGGGTGGGATTTGTTTGAGTTTGTTGTGGATTCAAAGTTTAAACTGAGACGCCAGCGCTGAACTCATTCCTGTAAACTTGGTTCATATAGTTGATGTTATGGTAATGACTGGCCTGCTTGCATTTAGCGCTGGTCAGATCTGTCTGTTAGCCCTGTTTTATCTCACAAAGGTTCTAGGACTCAGACTAAGCATGATTCCAACATATTTTGGGACAGGGTCATCCAAAACACGGGAATTTATGTTTAAAACTTGAGCTAAAAGGATACATCAGTGTATTACTAGTGCTAGCTATTAGCATTGCTAACATGGCTGTGGATGCGGCAGTGTTTTAGCGTTCTTTGTACGGATATAGCGGCATGGTGGTGCAGCGGGTAGTGTCGCAGTCACACAGCTCCAGTGTGTTCTCCCTGTGTCTGCGTGGGTTTCCTCCGGGTGACTGTCTGTGAGGAGTGTGGTGTGTTCTCTCTGTGTCTGCGTGGGTTTCCTCCGGGTGACTGTCTGTGAGGAGTGTGGTGTGTTCTCCCCGTGTCCACGTGGGTTTCCTCCGGGTGACTGTCTGTGAGGAGTGTGGTGTGTTCTCTCTGTGTCTGCGTGGGTATCCTCCGGGTGACTGTCTGTGAGGAGTGTGGTGTGTTCTCTCTGTGTCTGCGTGAGTTTCCTCCGGGTGACTGTCTGTGAGGAGTGTGGTGTGTTCTTCTTGTGTCTGCGTGGGTTTCCTCCGGGTGACTGTCTGTGAGGAGTGTGGTGTGTTCTCCCTGTGTCTGTTTGGGTTTCCTCCGGGTGACTGTCTGTGAGGAGTGTGGTGTGTTCTCCCTGTGTCTGCGTGGGTTTCCTCCGGGTGACTGTCTGTGAGGAGTGTGGTGTGTTCTCTCTGTGTCTGCGTGGGTTTCCTCCGGGTGACTGTCTGTGAGGAGTGTGGTGTGTTCTCCCTGTGTCTGCGTGGGTTTCCTCCGGGTGACTGTCTGTGAGGAGTGTGGTGTGTTCTCTCTGTGTCTGTGTGGGTTTCCTCCATGTGACTGTCTGTAAGGAGTGTGGTGTGTTCTCCCTGTGTCTGCGTGGGTTTCCTCCGGGTGCTCTGGTTTCCTCCCACAGTCCAAAAAACACACGTTGGTAGGTGGATTGACTTCACATATGGCACATTTACACATTGATATTTTCCTGTGCCCTCATCTTGGGATCTTGTAAACCTGCATTAACATTATTCCAAACAGGCCCAGTTTCCAAATGACTGTTTTCCATATCAAACCACACTGAGGGAAACCCCATGATTATATGAATTGTTAAATCCTGCAGCTTACAGTGAGTAGCATATCCCGAGAGTGTGGTTTATATGTGTGTATAGCACATGGCACTGATGTGCGCCTCATTAGAAGAGCGGACGTTGCAGGGTGTGTGATTAATTTTGGACCAGTGCACTGCGTGTTTGCTTTAACCCCAAATCCCCCCATCTGCCCTCCTGCACTTGCACTTTGATTGTGTCTGTCCTGCATTAATCCCTCTTTTCTCTCACTCCCCCGCCACCCTGCTGCCATATGCACTCATGCCTTTCTGCAGTGGGGTCTGGTCCCCACTCCCACAGAGCGTAGAACCAGTGCCCTGCTGTGGTTGTGTGAAACTGAAGTTGGCATAGCTTACACTTTGTCTGACTCAGTGTTTTTGGATGTTAGTGGCCGCATGAATGATGCTTGAGGTCAATAAATATATGACAGGGTGTAATTGACCATGATGCCATAATACTTATAATTTTTGGATTTTTCTACTTACCTCTCTCTCTCTCTCTCTCTCTCTCTCTCTCTCTCTCTCTCTCTCTCTCTCTCTCTCTCTCTCTCTCTGTGTGTGTGTGTGTGCGTGTGTGCGTGCACCTCAGTCACTTCAGGTAATGCATTAATTGTATTCATACATTCATGGTTGTAATCCCTTTAATTTTATGTGTTTCTGCACCAGTCTTTGCACATTTCACTCTGTATCTCTCTCTCTCTCTCTCTCTCTCTCTCTCTCTCTCTCTCTCTCTCTCTCTCTAACTCCTTCTTAAATCCTCTTTGGAGCCACTGTCACTTTCCCCTGGGGCTGTGGCAGCTAAGCGGCTGTTAACAGAAAAAAGTTCAGGAGTAAATCTGTCTGTTAACAGAGAAAGACAGTATGAGAGAGAGAGAGAGAGAGAGAGAGAGAGAGAGAGAGAGAGAGAGAGAGAGAGAGAGAGAGAGTATGAAAGAGAGACAGAGACAGTATGAGAGAGAGAGAAAGAGTGGGAGAGAGAGTATGAAAGAGACAGAGACAGTATGAAAGAGAGAGAGAGAGAGAGAGAGAGAGTATGAAATAGAGACAGAGACAGTATGAGAGAGAGAGAGTATGAAAGAGAGACAGAGACAGTATGAGAAAGAGAGAGAGAGAGAGAATGAAAGAGAGACAGAGACAGTATGAGAAAGAGGGAGAGAGAGAGAGAGAGAGTATGAAAGAGAGACAGAGACAGTATGAGAAAGAGAGAGAGAGAGAGAGAGAGAATGAAAGAGAGACAGAGACAGTATGAGAAAGAGAGAGAGAGAGAGAGTATGAAAGAGAGAGATAGCATGAGAGAGAGAGAGAGAGAGAGAGATAGAGAGTATGAAAGAGAGACAGAGACAGTATGAGAGAGAGAGAGAGAGAGAGAGAGAGAGAGAGAGAGAGAGAGAGAGTATGAAAGAGAGACAGTATGAGAGCGAGAAAGGTTAACCTAATTACACAGGGCTGTTTTCTCTCTTAATGAGCACCATGCGGTTTCAGAACCCCCTCCTCTCCACCTCACTCCAAAACTCCCTCCATTCGTTTTACTGTTCCTCCCTCGCTCCCCAGCGAGTCTGCGTGTTGTTGGTTTGATGAACGCTGCGTAAGGCTCAGAAACCCCTGAGCTAGGATTAGTACTCATTCATTTTGTGCTTACCACTTGAGCTAATTATGTTTGCTCTCCTCGCTTTTGCTGCGCAGAACGAGGATTCAAGAGCATAGATGAAGCTTTGATTTGCGTCTTCGGCGCTGTTTGGGAAGAGAGTCTTCTTAAAGACTGGAGAAGGAACATTTTGAAACTGTCTCTTGTGATTTTTTTTTTTTTTTGTCTGCTGAAGATGATAATTTAGTTCACCATGTTTTGTCTATTCCTCTGAATCGTAGCAGTCTGTTTCCCCAGTCGTATTTAAAACTGAGCCATAACTATACTACAGTCAACATGGGGGCACTGTAGGTCATGGTTTTATGACCAAAAAAATAGCATTAACATAGTTATAAGCTGAAGGCCTAGTTGGTTCACAGTGTGGTTCCTCTTGAATCATTTCAAATATCGAATCATAAGTGGACATAAAATACAGTGAACAGCTATGTACCGTGGGTCGTTAGGTCATGTCTATTGGCGTATGAATTATAAGATTACTTTGGCCTTTCTTTTTCTCTTCAGTATATTTCACCTTGTTCCATTACTACACAAGTGGACAACCTTGTGCTGTAGGTCATAAGGTCAAATCCTGAAACGCAAGAACTGACTGAACCATAAGTAATAACTAAATGATGAGCTCTGATTTGAAGTTAGTTTTGTCTTGAACTGCTTTTCACATTGGGCCATAACTGGACAACACATTTTCACTGTAGAACATGAGGTCACGTCCCACAAGGTCTACTAACACTGGCTGGAACATGATCAGTTTGTTCCAGACATGTTTGATAGTGATTCACAACAAGTGGCGGATGCTGGTCTTTCAAGGAGGGGGAGCTCAATTTCGGCCTACATCATAAAATCGGTTTATTTTTACGTAAATTCTACCCTCCGTTCCTTTTTAAGAAAATGATCTGTGACCCTGTCGTACCAACAAGTGTCTAGTGTCCTCTCAATGGCCAGCAGAGCTAGGCTGCTTAAACGGCCTTGGCCCATGTGAAGTGTGTCCGCCTGTGCTCCCACGGATCTTTACACCAAAGGATTGTTGATTCGCTCATTTCGCTGTCAATCAAAAAGGGATTCAGCCTCAGACAGATCATCCAATCATCATGCAGAAGCTGAGCGTCCGGGCCAGCCGAGGCCAGCCCACTGCCCCATAGACTCCCAGAGACGCTGAGCGTCCGATGGGCGGGACAAAGCCCGGCATTTATCCAATGACTCGTCTCGTTTCGCTGCACTTCGCTGCTTCGCTATTGAACTCTTGTGTAAACTCACTGTTTAAAGCACTGTGAAGCTGCGGGAATGATTGAGAGGAAAGCCGCGTCTTTACCAGTGATAAGAAGCTGATTCAGAACAAAAGTTGAGAGCGTTGTAGTGCATATTTATTCAATGACATGTACACACAACAGTATATATTTGATCACTTATTTTTTTACATTTTAGGGGAAGCTGAGCTTCCCTTGCAGTCTTAGAGCAATCGCCACTGTTTACAACACAATGGTCACACTCATGTTCTCAATCACAAAGTGTGATTGTGCATTAATCAACAAAGTATCATTGTGAATTCTTCTTGAATCATCCTTGAACTCATGTTTACAACAACTCACAATGTGAATGCAGTGCACAGTAGGTCCATTAGGTCAAACCGTAAATTACATATGAGTAATAAAATCAGTTTGGACTACAGTCTCATATCTACAGTTATCTCTAACACTGAGCCAAAACAAGACAACACAATTACCCGGTAGGTTATGGTGTCATTTCCCAAAGACGATGTTGGCTCAACCATAATCTACGAATGAATGATAAAACCTGTTTGGGCAGTAGCTTTTGATCAACAGATGTTTGACGGTGGTGGTGATGTTGGTGTTGATCACTGTGGTGGTAGCGGCTTTTGGTTTTGATATTTTCCAAGCAGAGATCATAGGGGAGATTTAGAGCTTGCATTTCCCATCACAGGCCCTTTGTGCTTTTGTCTTTTTTTAAAGACAGGCAAGATCAGACAGAGAGAAAGAGAGAAAAAGGCTTTTAGAAGGTTGTTTCTGGTTCTGTTTTTCTCCTCCACCCCCTTTTCTCACTTTTCCTTCACAGCCCAACCCCGGCAACCCCCCTTCCACTTTCCCATCCTCCTAAACCCAAAACAATCACAGCCACTTCAGGAAAGGTCACAAATAGATAGCCGTGACCAGCTTCTGACCCGCTAGTGTGTCACATTATAAATGACAAACCATAACAGAGCATTTAATAGTCTTTAAAATGTAAATGCTAATAAATTGGGTTCATATTTATACATATTAAACTGTCTGTGAGGAGTGAGGTGTGTTCTCTCTGTGTCTGCGTGGGTTTCCTCCAGGTGACTGTCTGTGAGGAGTGTGGTGTGTTCTCCCTGTGTCTGCGTGGGTTTCCTCCGGGTGACTGTCTGTGAGGAGTGTGGTGTGTTCTCCCTGTGTCCGCGTGGGTTTCCTCCAGGTGACTGTCTGTGAGGAGTGTGGTGTGTTCTCCCTGTGTCCGCGTGGGTTTCCTCTGGCTGACGGTCTGTGAGGAGTGTGGTGTGTTCTCCCTGTGTCTGCGTGGGTTTCCTCCGGGTGACTGTCTGTGAGGAGTGTGGTGTGTTCTCTCTGTGTCTGCGTGGGTTTCCTCCGGGTGACTGTCTGTGAGGAGTGTGGTGTGTTCTCTCTGTGTCTGCGTGGTTTTCCTCCGGGTGACTGTCTGTGAGGAGTGTGGTGTGTTCTCTCTGTGTCTGCGTGGTTTTCCTCCGGGTGACTGTCTGTGAGGAGTGTGGTGTGTTCTCTCTGTGTCTGCGTGGGTTTCTTCCGGGTGACTGTCTGTGAAGATTGTGGTGTGTTCTCTCTGTGTCTGCGTGGGTTTCCTCCAGGTGACTATCTGTGAGGAGTGTGGTGTGTTCTCCCTGTGTCTGCGTGGGTTACCTCCGGGTGACTGTCTGTGAGGAGTGTGATGTGTTCTCCCTGTGTCTGTGTGGGTTTCCTCAGGCTGACTGTCTGTGAGGAGTGTGGTGTGTTCTCCCTGTGTTTGCGTGGGTTTCCTCCGGGTGACTGTCTGTGAGGAGTGTGGTGTGTTCTCCCGTGTGTCTGCGTGGGTTTCCTCCGGGTGACTGTCTGTGAGGAGTGTGGTGTGTTCTCCCTGTGTCCGCGTGGGTTTCCTCTGGGTGCTCCGGTTTCCTCCCACAGTCCAAAAACACACGTTGGTAGGCGGATTGGCGACTCAAATGTGTCTGTAGGTGTGAGTGTGTGAGTGAATGTGTTGCCTTGTGAAGGACTGGTGCCCCCTCCAGGGTGTATTCCTGCCTTGCGTCCAGTGATTCCAGGTAGGCTCTGGACCCACCGTGACCCTGAATTGGATAAGCGGTTACAGATAATGGATTCTTTAGGTTTGTACTGTAGCTTAAATTCTAAAAATGACCTTCATGGAAATGGCATGCCGACCTCAAAATCATATCAAATTTGAAGAAATCTCAAATAGATGCTTATGTGATTTTTTCAGCACAATATATCTATACATGAAAAAATGCAGGCTAAAAGATGGCCAGAGGTATGTGTTTTTGCAGATTTTTATAATGTTATATAGCAGCAGTTCTCAAACTTTTCTGCAGTGTCCCACTTTTCCAGCCCTGCACCTCAAGCCCCCCCCTCACCCTTTGGGAACAACTGTCATATGGAATCATAAAACACACAGGAAACAGTCTCTGAGACTAAACAGCAGCTCAACATTATCTGTGTCAGGAGGGCGATAGAGATCTCTGCTGAAAGAAAACAGCCTAGACTAGCATGAACTAGCTTAACTGTTCACACAGTGTTCACACATTAACCTTTGTTCCTAAACGTGTCATTACTGAATCATCACATCTAGAACAAAGGAGAAATTGTATGCATTTCACTTTAAATCATGTGTTTAAACTCGTCATTGTCAGGTTTTTTTTGTCCAGAGGTGGGCCATTGTGTCTTGACTCTGTTGTAGATTCACTTGACCTTATTGTCCAGCTGAAACCTCAGGGGTCGATCAGGAAATAGGTAGCCAGTCTCATCTAGCTGATAAGCCCTGAGCAGTGTGTGTCTGTGCGTACGCATTTATGAGTGGGTGCGCATGCGCCTGGAGCTATAGGAGATAGACACAGTAACATATAATGTGGTGTATTATTACCATCATAAGGCTGGGAGGGGACACGTTTATTAAATCTTTGTTTTTGTCACAAGAGGAAGCCTGACTTGAAGCCACTTAGTGAAGCAGAAGATAGAAGCTAAGTCAGTCATGCATGAACACATTGCTGCTAATGCTAATAAACATAGGCCTCTTCTTTTTTTTTCTTCTTTTTAGCCTCAGTTCTCAAGCTATTTATGTTATGAAGTGCCTTTATTGTGTAAAGAAAGTCGGCCGTGTGTGCAGACGTGTGTTATTATGGTCTGTACGACTGCACTTGAGTGCTAATAGAAAACATAGGCCTTGTATTTGTCTCTGTCTATTAGTAATTTTCACATGAAGAACCTCTGTATGTGAACAGGAAATCAGAGGCACCTTGTTGCATCTGTGTTTTGTTACAGTCTGAATGACTGCTCTTGACTGTTAACGGGAGAATGCATTTCTGTAGTCTCTTTTTTAATAAAGAGCATTCATTTTGCCATATCTATGAAACTATATGTTCATACGCTATTAGCGCTGAGGGTTAGCGCATGTGGAGTGAATACCAACCAACAAACTGAGCCATGGTTTCATCCACAGCATAGCAATTGTTTTGCGATCATCTGTCATGTTTCTTTATATCAGAGGTGCAGAGAGCTCCCATCACCTTCAGTCAGAGCGCTGGACGCACATTAATGTGAGAGTGCGAAGACCAGGTTAAACAGAGCAATCCAACACAACGAGAAAAAGAGAACAAAGAGAAAATGACTAAAAAGGCAGCGTTTCTGTTGGAGTTAACAGCATCTCATTATAATTTAAAGGAACAGGTGTTGAAACCGGCTGTTTTGACAGTGGGAAGGAATGCCGCTGTGGTGTTTAGTCTTTGTGGTAATTTGACCAAAGCATTTTACAGATGTTTCATTAAGACTTCAGAACTTTGTGTGGACTTTGTGTATGAAAATATTGCTGTATAAAATAATATAAAATAGTTTTGTAGTGTAATATAGGTGTCCGAGGGTGTGTGTTGCTCATAGCTTATGTCTCTAATAGAATAAATAATCTGAAAACATTCGGGAGCATGTATTTCATATCTCTGTGACGTTTTACTTGACAAATGGGTGGTGGGGGGTAACTCTAGTCTAGACCCATTCATGCATCACCCTGCTTTATTGCACAGAATGTGGCATAGTACTGATTTACTGGATAACAACCCAGCACAGAACACATTATATATCAATATGGCTTCTTTTGTGTGTGTGTGTGTGTGTGTGTGTGTGTGTGTGTGTGTGTGTGTGTGTGTGTGTGTGTGTGATAATATGCAGAGACTGGGGGAGTTTCCAACAAAATGGGAAGCTGCAGGATGGCTTGGAATTACAAAACGATTAAAGGAGATGTACTGGATAATTACAGTAAATGAATTAATTTTCAGCCGTGCCTTGTGGACGTTGGGAGATAACGGTTTGAAATTCTCCCAGTAAAAAAAGGCTGGGTCCACTAATCTTTGTTTGAGACAGTTGTGTGGATTGGAACTGTAAGAGTTGTTGGGGGGTTGTTTGGAGCATGTAATCTTTAGTTTGCATTGTATAGTAAATTGAATTAACCCAGTTTCTCTGCTGGGGATGGGCATTGTCCTATATCTGCGTTACAGTGGGGACAAGGGGACGGATGGATGGGGGTCTATAGGAGATTTGAGTGGAGGAGGGGATGGTGTGAGTGTATGTGAGAGTGTGTGTGTGTGTGTCCTCCGAGATGTTGGAGGGAAGCACATCCAGATGCCTCCGTAGCAACAACAGAAAACAATGACATCATATACAGGGTGGAGTAGGAGAAAAGTAGGGAAGGAAACAGGAAGAGAGAGAGAGAGAGAGAGAGAGAGAGAGAGAGAGAGAGAGAGAGAGGCCTCACCCATCACACTGGGGTATCATAGTGCCAGCTTTGCATGTTTTAACACATGGTGAGGAGGGAGATTATTGTTAGCACATCTGCACACAGAGGGTGGAGGGGAAGTGCATGTGTGTGTGTGTGGGTGGGTGAAGTGGGGTGGTGTGAGGTTGTGAAAATGTTCCCTTGGCGCCCCACCCTCCCCTTACTCAGCTCTTTACCCCCCCCACCCCAGGGAGCGCCTCATGTGCAGGTCGCCATGGCGACAGCCTCATGCTCCAGGACAACGCCCCCTCCATTCCCTTTATCCCAGCCCCCATCAGCACTGCTCTGATTAGCCTTATTCAGACAGAGAGAGAGAAAGTGTGTGTGTGTGTGTGTGTGTGTGAGTGTGTGTGTGTGTGTGTGTGTGTGTGTGTGTGTGTTGGGGGACACTGGGACAGTAAAATTGTATATGATTATCTC
>NC_089817.1:6274418-6277326 GCF_029633855.1 Hoplias malabaricus
AGGAAGAGAAACAGACAGATGGACACGTGGAAAGACGGATGTGTCGGTGAAGAAGTCCTCTGTAGCTGATTGTGTAACAGTAGAGACATAATGTCAGAGAGATAATATCGATGCTCCAAGCCCCAGAAATCCATCAGTTACTCGACCCCTTGACCTCTTATAGCCTGCAAATTGGCTTTTAATGGGTTATTATATCAGAGGGGGTGGGGTGGGGGGGTCGTACACTGATGGCTTGAATTGCACCTGCGGTCAGAAGAGTGCGGATTAAAGGCCAGAAGCTAGTACTGGTTTAACACTGATGCTTTCCTTTTCATTTTGTAGAAATTCTAAATGGCGCATCAGATACAGAAACACCTGCAGCATGCGTACGTGTGTGTGTCGGGCTAACGTAGCTGTTGTGGAGGTGTTTGTTTAGTGTGATGTATTGCTTGTAGGCCTCAGTAAAAGATGAGCTGGATCTGTTTTGCTGTCCAACTGGCCCCCTGTAGACCACCATATGCTCCAAATCCTCAGAAGCACAGTTATGTGCCTGCTCTCGCTCTCTCTCTCTCTCTCTCTCTCTCTCTCTCTCTCTCTCTCTGTCTCTCTTTCTGTCTCTCTCTCTCTCTGTCTCTCTCTCTCTCTCTCTCTGTCTCTCTCTCTCTCTCTCTCTCTCTCTCTCCCTGTCTCTCTCTCTCTCTCTCTGTCTCTTTCTGTCTCTCTCTCTCTCTCTCTCTCTCTCCTCTCTCTTCTCTCTCTCTCTCCCTGTCTCTCTCTCTCTCTCTCTCTCTCTCTCTCTGTATCTCTCTCATCTCTATTCTTACTCCAGAGGGAGGACAGCGATCAGGATGTAGCTGCTCCTTTTGTCAGTGTAATGGTCCAAAGTGTCACCACGACCTGTCAGCACACACACACACACACACACACACAGAGAGAGAGAGAGAGAGAGAGAGAGAGAGAGAGAGAGAGAGAGAGAGAGAGAGAGAAGCATGGTGAGAATAGGAAAGGGAAGAAGTGATAATGAGCATATCTTGTAGCAGACAGTGAATGCAGATACAGCAGTTCAAAACACACACACACACACACACACACACACACACACACACCACACACACACGGTCGATTTTATTATGCCTCGTTCCCCAGCATTCCCACTCCTGCTCTGCAATATTAACACTTGCAGAAGATGTGTAAGGACTCACAGTGAAACAGTCTCGTCGATACCGCTGTATCTGCCCTCAGTAATTACCCACCCCTCACTGTACTGGAGCGCAGGGACATTCACTGCGTTCTGGACATATTCCCTATGTCGAAATGAATCACGGCTGCCTGCAGCAATGTGAAACATCTGCAGCACAGCAGCATTGCCTCTGGAAAAAACACAAGGCATTGCACTGTTGCAAGCCACCGCTTTATCAGTTCTTCAGTTGACAGCGTATTACAGCAGTCTCTGAGATGAATACATTACCCAGAGACTCAGACGAGGGCTCCGTACACACCTTCCTTATACAGTATACACCACTCAGCCATAAGAAACCACCTATTTGTTTCTACACTCACAGTCCTTTCCCTCAACTCCACTGACAAAACTCTAGCAACACTGCTGTGTCTGATCCACTCATAGACACACATCACCACACTGTCAGTGTCAGTGTCAGTGTCACAGAGTGCCAGTGTGTTTGGGAATCCGTCTGCTAATGTATCTCCCAACAAGTTCAGCAGAGCTTTCACTATGGTCTCACGCAGCTAGTGCAGAGGCCATGCAAATTTGATGTTGGTGCCAATTTGCTACTGTAGAAGCGTGCATAAAATAGTGGGTTTAGTGGGGCATGACAGGCAGTGACCTCCTGACGCCAAACCCACAGCAAACTACTATGTTTTTGTCCGCTTCTAAAACATCTGTGCATTAAGCGGCCATATTTGATGCACATGCTAATGACATCACAGCTGTGCTTTTGTAGCTGCACTTACTTTGATGTTAGCATTTCGAAAATGCGCATCATGAGAGAAATGATGCATGATGTATTTGTCTGGTGTACTGTACAATGCAGAGAAGACTTTGTTCAATTGATTGCCTTGAGTGTAGTGTGTGTGTGTGTGTGTGTGTGTGTAAGTGACTGTTTATGGATCTGATCTTGTGTGTAGACATGGTGCTGCAGAGATCAGCTGGGAGCACAGAAGCGTTTTCCACATCCTGCCTGTGTTCCCCTTCATTTTCTCTCTTCTCTCTCTCTCTCAAGCGCCATAACACATGCCCCACACACACACACACACACACACACACACATGGACCAGTGATGCAGTAGGAAAGACACGTGTTTCTGTGACAGAAGCATGTGGCAGGAGTGAAGATTCAGAGTCATGCAGAGCATGAGTTTGTGTCTTCTCACTCTCTTTCTCTCTCTCTCTCACACACACACACACACTCACTACACACACACACTCACACCCCCCCCCCCCCACACACACACACACACACACACACACACACACACTCACACAAACACACCCACACACACACCCACACACACACTCAGACACACACAAACACACACACACACACACACAAACATACAAACACTCACTCACACACACACACACACACACACACACTCACACTCACACACACACACACACAAACACACACACACTCACACATACAAACACTCACACACACACACACTCACACACATACACACACACACACACACACACACTCAAACACAATCACACACACACACACACAAACATACAAACACTCACTCACACACACACACACACACACTCACACACACACACACACACACACACACACACTCACACATACAAACACTTACACACACACACACACAAACACTCTCACACACGCACACACACTCACAGATACAAACACTCACACACACACACACCACACACATACAAACACTCA
>NC_089817.1:6580746-6583246 GCF_029633855.1 Hoplias malabaricus
GAGGGTGAAGGCAGGGTGAGGAGAGACGGGACTCTGTTAAAATCATTTCCAAATTCCTGCTGCTGTGAGTGTTGGGGCCGAGGCACATGAAGAATCTATTAGGGGCCTCTCTGTTGCGCTCTGGGAAAGCGGCCAAGCAGCCGCCGGACAATGAAAACCCAGCTTAACAATAACATCCTGCCCAGGGGAAGGGGGAAGGCCAGGGTTCGAGGGGAGGGGGGGGGGGGCAGCTGTCCAAGAGGGCTGCTATGTCGTCCCTCAGGGACCACCAGCTACCTGCCCGCTCTCGTCCAGGAAAGAGTCACAGACTTACACTGGAACTGTAAATCTATCACCTCATCATTCATTTACATTACAGACTTAATGACAACAAGAGCGTGTCATCTCACACTGCGGCCCAGAAATACAGACACGACTCTGAAACAATACCACGGCTATTTACACTGTAGTGGAACATGCACAATAAAATCAATTTTGGTTTCAAAAACTTTATTTTGACCACAAAATACAGTGTTACAATGAATAGTGTGATTTCAAAATGAAAACACTTTATTCACCACATTAATTTTTACTGCCCCAGTGCTCCTTAAACACTACAAATACCAGGGATGGACATTGTGAAATGTGCATGGAATTCTTACAAAATCGGATTAATAGATCCAGTTCAGGGTCACGGTGGGGCCGGAGCCTACCCGGACTAACTGGGCGCAAGGCGGGAATACACCCTGGAGGGGACGCCAGTCCTTCACAGGGCGACACACACACATTCGCTCACACACTCACACCTACGGACACTTTTGAGTCACCAATCCACCTGCCAACGTGTGTTTTTGGAGCATGGGAGGAAACCCACACAGACACAGGGAGAACACACCACACTCCTCACAGACAGTCATCCGGAGGAAACCCACACAGACACAGAGAGAACACACCACACTCCTCACAGACAGTCACCCGGAGGAAACCCTCACGGACACAGAGAGAACACACCACACTCCTCACAGACAGTCACCCGAAGGAAACCCATGCGGACACAGGGAGAACACACCACACTCCTCACAGACAGCCACCCGGAGGAAACCCACGCAGACACAGGGAGAATACACCACACTCCTCAGATAGCCACCCGGAAGAAACCCATGCAGACACTGGGAGAACACACCACACTCCTCACAGACAGTCACCCGGAGGAAACCCACGCACACACAGGGAGAACACACCACACTCCTCACAGACAGTCACCCGGAGGAAACCCATGCGGACACAGAGAGAACACACCACACTCCTAACAGACAGCCACCCTGAGGAAACCCATGCAGACACTGGGAGAACACACCAAACTCCTCACAGACAGTCACCCGGAGGAAACCCACGCACACACAGGGAGAACACATCACACTCCTCACAGACAGTCACCCGGAGGAAACCCACGCACACACAGGGAGAACACACCACACTCCTAACAGACAGCCACCCTGAGGAAACCCATGCGGACACAGGGAGAACACACCACACTCCTCACAGACAGCCACCCGGAGGAAACCCATGCGGACACAGGGAGAACACACCACACTCCTCACAGACAGCCACCCGGAGGAAACCCACGCGGACACAGGGAGAACACACCACACTCCTCACAGACAGTCACCTGGAGGAAACCCACGCAGACACAGGGAGAACACACCACACTCCTAACAGACAGCCACCCTGAGGAAACCCACGCAGACACAGGGAGAACACACCACACTCCTCAGATAGCCACCCGGAGGAAACCCATGCAGACACTGGGAGAACACACCACACTCCTCACAGACAGTCACGCGAAGGAAACCCACACAGACACAGGGAGAGCACACCACGCTCCTCATAGATCTATAGATTGTGTGCTTATATATTAATTTATAAATGACCGTCCAATATCTACATTTGCATCTCTTGTGCTGCTGTTTGTCGCGAGACATCCCCAACAACATAAAGCTATTTCTTTTAGCAGTGATTCTCAGCTGCTGTAAGAGGAAGCATGGCCTCTCTGGTGCTTTATGCGTGTATGAGCATGGGGTCATTCAGGGGAAGAAACCTTAGATCTCAGGCTCTTGTTGCAGTTTATTGCTGGAGTTTTGCGGGAAAAGCCACATAGATGCACACCAAGAAATGCTCTTGTTTGCAGTGCCTCAAGCTATGGGCTTCTCTCGCTCTCTTTTTACATTTAAAAACATTTGGCAGACGGTCTTATCCAAAGTCATGCAACTGTGGTGTTAGGGGTCTTGGCCAAGGACTCTTATTGATGTAGTGTTGCTGTGTGGAAACCCAGGCAGGGAACTGAACCCTGGTCTGCCACATTAAAGTGAGTTTGAGTGGTACACAGCGCAACAAACCTCTTCTTTAACACACTTTTGATTACTAACAATGTTAATTATTTCAGACGTAGGTAACAAAGTTAGGAGTCTTGCTCAGGGGCTGTGGTGTATTTGGTGTGGTTACCTGGGTGTGGAAATGAACC